>NC_137269.1:16239920-16366194 GCF_053477335.1 Acartia tonsa
AGAATGTTACAGTAAACTTCAGAAATAAAAAAAAACTCTAAAGAAAAGTTACTATATAAGGAACGTCTGTTTTGACAAATAGCAAGCGAAATCACAAAATGACAAACAGCTTTTTTTCATTGTTGATTAAAGAATTCATGAAATATGATAAAATTTCCTGGTCTGACTCTGTGCGTGAGCTTTCTCTTGGGACAGATTCTTGTCCAGACAATCCTTCCCCATCCTCTTGGAATATTACCTAAACAAATTTATTTTCTCTTAATATTTACAGTAGGATTATTTTTGACAAGACATTCTTTCCTAAATTCTTGGATCTAAGGCACTTAAAGGAAGGAGGAGGGGGGAGGCGATCATCCACGTTTGTTCTAGGCCCTAGTTAGGGGCTATTTTTCTTGTTAGGATGGTGGTTCCCTCACCAAAAAAATAGTTTTAAACCTGCCCTGAACCTAGGAGAAGCTTGGCTGAAAAGGAGAACGATATTGGTTCAGCGATTAGCGAGAACCTTCAATACACCAAGACAGACAAAACGAAACACATTCTGTTCCTTTTTAAAAAAAAAGAATAAAGTATTTATCCAAAAATTTTAATAGGATTCTTCACCAACAATTGTATTTATTATTTTCCAAGATAATTCTGTGATGGTTCTATGAATCTATGTATCTACCTTTGTTTTATTGATATCAGCAAGTTCAGAAGCTTCTACAATCAACTCAAGCTGATCAACACTTTCCTCAACTTCAACATCAATGGTTTTTCCCTCCACCTACAAAAAATAAGGTTCTTGATAAAGAAGAAAGAAGCACAAACGAATTATAAATCCTTATGATAAAGTAACATAATCTTTGTCACACTAACCGCTGAACAAATACGGTTCTCCTTTACATGGCACCTTCTTAAGGGTCAAGGGAAGGTGTATAACTATTTTGGGGAGATATTCTAAAAGAAAATAGATTCCTCTAGTACATGATAAAACAGGAAGGAAAAAAAAAGTGCACTTTTATAAATTTATTATTTTTTTCTGGTTTCATTGCTTTTGTGTCTCTTAACTTTCTAAATGAAATTCCCAATCCAATATTTTAAATAAATGTTTTAAAAGTATAAAATAATACCTCTCTTAATAATTTTTTCTTTTGTTTGTTGAATATTTTATTATTTTGTATTTCATCCAACCAGACAGGAGTAATCATCTTGGGTCTGTCTTCTGTGTTGCTGTAACCATTACCTTAATAACAACAAGATTAGTTTCCAACAAAACTAAGGCATTTGATGTAGTCAGTCTAATAAAAAAATTTCTATGAATTGTTATTTGCCAGAACTAAGATATTTTTTTGAAAGTCATGTAATAAACAAATTTTAATAGTACCTATATGTACTCTAATTTTCATTTTATGATATTAGACTTATATAGACTTTAAATAATTTCAAAAATTCTTTGAAAGAGTTGAAACAATAAGTAATTTTTTATTAAACAGATGCCTAAAAACATGAATGTTTGTGAATGATATTATTTTTCCATTATGATATGTCAGTGCTCTTTTTCTTTCTATATAAAAAATATAAAACAGGTACTAGTACGTCATTGTATATAGTCAAACATGCTAATTTCAACAACAACAAGAAATAAATTTTTTGTTTTTTTTTGTCAGTACTACAATAAACAAGACACAATTTACATAAAAAATATTCATAGATAAGCTAAGCTGCGGTATTGGATTTGGAACACAAACAAAGACTTTGAAGGCATTTTAAAAAATATATTGGGTTAACTTAAGCAAGGGTTAGGAGAGTCCTTCAAGGATAAAACAAATCAGAGCTAAACCTGCCGCAATGGCTAGAAGTTTTCCATTCTTCTCAAAATATGCATAGATGGGTAGGGGTTCGTTAGTACATTTATGTGCATGAGTGAAAGCACCAGACGAACTACTAAGTAACATTTTAGAGTGCAATACATATTAATAACCATGCGCCAATAACTGCACTTGTAGAATAGCTACGCTGTAATAAACGATACTTACTGAGAAGATGATCATAATCAAAATTTGGCATTGGCGGTGGGGTTGGGGGTGGCTTCAATTGTGTGCTTGCATTCCCATCACCTCCTATACATGATACTTAAATAATTTTGCCTAGATCAAGAACACAGGAATATGAATCTTCCCCACTAGTTCTAATCTCAGTCTTTACCATTGTCCCATCCCGCCTTACTTTATTTTAAGCTAGCTTATTTACAAAACTATATTCTATGACTTATTTAAAATTAAACTATAATAAGTTAATGTATCTACAAAACAATTTTAAGGCATTTAACTGTACTTAATTTCTTATATTTGTAACTAACATATACATTTTTTCAGAAACTCATTTTTAACCTCTTTCTAAAAAGCTATAACTTAGTTAAACTTTAATTACATTAATGACAAACAAAATCTTGCAACTAAACTACAAGATAAATTGTAGAGTATCTTTACTTCTATAATTTATTTAAGTAATATTCCTGTAAGTTGTCCAGCTACAGGATGCAGGGCCTGTCCAGAATCCTCCAGGGGCACCTCTTCAGCTCCTTTAGGCAGGCTCCTAAAATATTATTAAACATGATTAGCTTCATCAAAAATAATACCTTCTTAAAAAAAAGAAAAAGTAACTGTCCCTTAATTTATAGTAGTTTTAAAATCCCATAGAATAGCTCTAACTATCCTATTATATAAAGTAGTAAGCGTTTTTTGTCTGTCCCGAAGGATCTCGCTAACCGCTGAACCGACATTGTTCTCCTTTACAGTGAAGCTTCTTATGGGTCCTGGGAAGGTTTTATACTATTTTTGGAGAGGGTGTATTCACCCCCCTCCCACCCCAAAAATATTTTTTAAAACTCTTTTGAAACTCAAACTTAAAAATTTCCCCCTCCTAGCAGTGCCCCAATAGGCTTCTAGGGGCGTAGCCGCTAGTTTTCTAATAAAACACTTAAGAAGTTAAGATACACTAAATCGCATACAGACCCATAAATATGGACAGACATCACAATACATAATATAAACGCTAAATTTCATGAAGTGTAATAGACAGACAAACTTTTCTGACACTACTGTTTTTTAGAACCCTAGGTCCATACAAATAAAGAGCAATCATCATTATTTTAGAATATTTTATACTTTTTTGCTTTATTCCTATGGAAATCCTCTTTATCAAACAATTAGAATTGAGAAAAATGTTATGTATCATGTTCTTTTTTATGAATTGATTGTAGGAATCTATTTTCTGAATAAAATAATAATAATAATAATGTGAGTAATTTGTCCTATTCTTATGTTTGTTCAAGGCTAGCAGTCAATCACAAAGACATACATACATTGTAAATCGGGGAATAAGTAAATAAACAAAAGACCTGATGTGTGTTATAAAAAAAGATCTCGTAATCGGCAAGACTGATCATTTCACAATTAGAGAAGGGCAGGTTTTAGGCTACTAGAAAAGGAGATGGTTAGCCCCTCCTAGAATATTACGCGAATTCACCAAAAAAAGAGATTACTCTATAATAGGGTGTACCATAGAGTAGTGGTTAGCGCACTACGCTATGGTTGGGAAAATCCGAGTTCAAGTCCTCTCATAGATATTGCACTTGGATGACAAATGCTGTTGCAATTTGTCAGAATCACGCAACCTTCCCTGTGATGCCCTTAGGTTGTAAGGAGGGATATTTGTAGGAAGTTAGGATCCTACCTATTCAGCAACTGTAATCGTGCTTTCCCTCGTCCATGCTCCTCATTCATATGAGAGTGCCATTAATTAGGGTGGCTTAATATGGAACACCTGCCAAAACTCTAGGCCAGGGTGATGTAATAATTGAGTAGCTTCCACGAGAATTGCGGGTCAGCTTGTTATGTAACATAGAATAGTTGTGCGCGAAGCTTACCAATCTAGGATTGGTCAAAGGATTCTCACCTCCAATCTCCTCGTGCATCTGAATCCTAACTTCAGAGAATCAAGGCTACATACATACATACATTACTCTATTGACACAATTAAAATCTAAAGCTCGAACTAACCTATTCCTTTATCCAGGGCCTAAGTAAATAATATGCAGATTATTCATTTATTCATAATCTTCAATTATGATTATGTATTATGTACCCTGTTCTTCCTTATACAGATAGTGGTATACAGATTTAGAAACAAGTATGACTTATTGGGCGACAAATAAATGATTTTTAAGCCAATTACTAGACGCTCATTGCTATATATACATACTAGCGGCTGTTCCTCTAGCATCTAGGGGCTCTATATTCGAAGAGATATGGAGAGCAGAAAAATAGTCTTAAACCTTTTCTAGACTTTTCATAAGAATTAAATGGCCTAAAACCACCCTTGAACCTATAAGAAGCTTCACTGTAAAGTAGAACTATATCGGTTTAGTAAATAGCGAGATCCTTCGCTACAGACAAAAAAGCTTACTATTTTATATAATAGCATAAAGTACTTTTTTGTTGTTATCAGTTAAGAGTTCCTAACAGATTGAATTCTTCCATTTAAGGAATCTTTACATAGATCCCCGTAGTTTTTTTTTTGCCATTTACTTTTTAAATCTGAGTGGTTTTAAGCTATTTTACTGCCCTTCCTCCAAAGGATGCTAGAAGCTAGTTTAGGCTGTAGAGACAACCAATCTTTAAATTGCACTTTAAGTCAAAAAGTGGAAATAGATTACATTATGGGTAAAAATCCCTACTCTAATAATGTCACATTATTAAACATAGAGACAGCAGGTCCCATGCTTTTTCATGTCTTTAGTATAACGTTTTTTTTTATTTGTTTCAGCAATTATCTCTGTTCTTTTCCAATCCAGTAATATTTATGAATATGTCACATTATTTACTATTTATTTAGAACAAGGACAATAATAGCCATTAGTATCAAAACAAGAACATACTTTTGCAGTAATAGTTAAGGAATTTCAGCCTAATTCAACTAAAAAGGATGTTTAAAAAGTTGAAGCAGGGTGGGTAAAAAATACTGCCCTGTATATGTTGTTATTCTATCTGCCTTTAAGCTTTAAAGGATAGGATAAATTTATATCAACCATTGTCACCTCCCTTCTATTCTTCTATTGCGAATATGTTTTACTGGGGAAATAAAATTTGGAAAAGAACATTGAAGATTACTTCCTTTTACCATTTCCTATCATCATAAATAGTTAGGTATATGACAATATTGTGGTTAAGAACATTTATAAATCTAAAGAATGATATACTACGTACTAAAAGGGATTAAAACGGCCAACATTGCTAAAAGGGAGATTTTTTGGTCAGGTTAGGTTAATTCATATTGGGTACAGGGTTGCACAACTTGGTTAGGACTCAGTAGTTATAGGCACCGTAGGGTTTATAACCTCCCAGTTTATTGAAGGAAAGCATCCAATGATAGCTATTAGATAAATCAAAGTTAAATTGGAATTATATAAATCCATTTGTTTCAAAAAATTATTTCATTGTAATCAATAAGATAATAACAAATGGATTATTCGTTCTCCATAAACGAAATTACTTACATGTACCTAACTATAAGTCACATAAAAAAGAGATGTTTAGACATATTCACTTGAACATCAAACAAATAGGAACTTATTTTATGACAAGTTATTCCGTAGATTAATGATAAGGTAGCCACCTTAGACAGCAAATGTAAACACAATTTTACAAAAAAAATGTATTCCTTAACAACAGAATGAAAATCAACCAAATAAAATACAAAATAAATCTCTCTCGTCATATTTTGACAAAATAGAATGAAAATATAACAAGGATGACAACATTGATAAAAGAAAAGAAACAAGAATTAACTATAATAGAGAAATTGATAGTATACACGAATTGTTCAGTGATTCTGCTCACCTACTGTAAAATTGCTAACTAGCCAAGATTCGTTATGTTGACGTACTTACATTGTAAAAATTATTTATAGAAATCTCCACATAAATCCTATTAATCAGTGTTAAATTGATAAAATGATTATATCAATATATATTTTTTTTAAATTCTAAAAATTTAACTTGTTTTAACATAAATATGACGTTATAACATTAATCATTATAGAGCTATCCGTTACGGACAGAAGGCAACACATTTAATGTAGAAAAGCTTTGCTTTCAAGTTCCTAAAAGAGGGATAGAAAATGAAAATATAAAATCCTAGGGTATTTGGATGTTTTCCATTTATGTCATTTCAAGCTAATATTTATATTTTATATTTTCTTTAATTCTGGATAATACTTTTATTGATAACTTAATTATAATGATTACGAAAGAAGTTTGAAATCAATCAGCTTTGTTTTATGAGACTTCTGTCTAGGGCAGGTTTAAAGCTGTTTTTTTATTTTAGTTTTCTAATTTTGTCTATAAGTGAAGTTTTGATTAGGTTCTTGAATTGTTCGTTTGACATTTGTGTAGGTGCAATGAGTGAATATCTAGAAAAGAAACACCAAAAAGAACAAAATATGCTTCTCTTGAATGTCTATTTGACGAAGAAGCAGATTTTTTGCCTGAAAGAAAAAATTATTACCATGGTAAATAGTTATAAAAATGAAGATTCTTATTTTTGTCTATTTTTATTAGTACAAGAAAAAATCTGTTTGTACTAAAGCCTTAACAACACGAGAACACTTTCAACTGAAAGACTGGACAAGTAAATTAATATTATTAGGAACAATAAATTGACCTCATAGCATTTACAAAGTAAATACAAGGTATTATTCCATTGTTAATTTTTTTTTTGAAATTGAAAATAATATAGCATTCACTACAAATATGTAAACCTAAATCTAAAATGTTGGGAAAGTTTTATATCGGTCCTTTTGACGCTTTAACTTGCTTATAAATGTATAATGCTAACAGGGAAAAAAGGGGGAAATATTGTATAATAAGGTTAAGGACATGGAAATATATTTAGTGGTTTTAATCTATTTATAAAAGCTTAGAGATAATCTTATCTATATTAATCTTAAAGATTCTAAAAGATTGCTGTTATGTAAGGCTCATGACTTAATATGAAATGTCGTGAAATCAAAGAGTTGTTTTTTAGTTATCCGTTTCAATTTGACCTGCTGTTAATTGTCATGACCAACAGGGAGCTTCTACCTTACAAGAAAAACTATTGAAATTATTGAATAACAAAGGGATAAGACAATGGCCGATAAATTGATGTACATCTTCAATGATGATACACAAAACTTCCCCTCCTGTAGATTAAGATAGTGGTTTAAACGTTTGACACTCAACTTAATAAAACGACCAATCAAAATACAGCCCCTAAAGTTAGTTACAAACAAATAAGAAAACGGTATTATTCAACTTTGGGGACTAGGGCAATACACAGCCCATTATCCCACCTCTCTCTGGTTGAATATTCATTTCTGTCTTTGAAAATAAGGTCCGGTGATGAGTTAACAAGATTTGCTCAAAGATTCAAGAAAGTATTCCAACAAATATAGCAAATTTTTTTTTCTCGAGGGGTTTGGAAACGTGTTTAAATTATTCATGTGCAGCTCCAGTTGTACACACTTCAAAATCTGTCATAAACCCTTGCAGGCATAATACACATTGACAGACATACATCCAACAACTTTTATATTGAGTTTGTGAATGTGAAAGAACATAATATATTTTGTTGAGGATCACTGGGCCAGAAAATAATAAACTTAGCAGTAGGGGACAAAATAGATAAATATTCTCACAGAATAGAGATGGTTTAGAAAATTAAACAAGAATTTTCTGACATCTTGTAATTTTACTTAAAGCTGACTGTACATTAGGGTACATATATTATAATAAGCTGTTCAGTCAAATCTTATACCAGGATTTTGTCTATACTTTAAAATTTTGGGAATTTTCAGGGAGGTTAAGGATATTCAACTGTAAATTAGACTGGCACAAAAAGTTTATAATACGTTATCTTATTGGTTTACTTTCTATCTTCAGTAGGAGGAATTTTGTTTATCATCATGGGGACGAATATCAATTTATAGCCCATTATCCCTGCAAATTTTAGAAAAAAATAATACTGAGACAAAAGAAAATTATATATTTCACAGTAGGGTATAAGATAGACAGACATTTTATGTATATAACGATAAATTCATAATAGATTTATTAGGTGTAGGATAAATCATGACTAGATATTAAGAATCTAATAAATAACATGACACATTAAAACTTAGTAGGAGTAATAAGATAGATAGATAGATTTAATGATATCTAGTAAATTCTATTTACCTATCCCTAAAACATTGTGCCATAATGATACCTAGTAGGACTAGTAAGCTAGATAGATAGATATAAAGATATATAGTAAATTCTATGTACCTGTCCCTAACACATAGTGCCACAATAATACCCAGGAGAGCAAGGAAGACAAGGGTAACTCCAGAGACAAGGCCAACCACAAGTTCTCTGTCCAAGCTGTTGCTCTGAAATAATTAAAAATTTTGATAAAGATGACAGCATCATATAAACAAATCACATTTTTTCTGAACAATTTAGAGACATGCCCTTTCTCAATTGGTTTCAAATAACTAAAATCAGAGGTGACTAGTTGGTTCATTTTTAGGATACTTATAAGAGGGGAATAGGCCTAAAACTCACAAAATAGCCTAAAAACTATTCATTTTCTTGACAATCTTCTGACAATCGGTATAACTTTGGAACACAATGGCACAGACTACATACTACTTTACATAATGGAATTAATATTAAATTTGCAGAGGTATGCTGCTAGAACAACAGGAAGGCATCCAGACAAAAAGTAAATATATTAGTCTCCTACAAAGATCATGTGGGTATGTTTTTTCCAGGGCAGGGATTGTTTATAAGAAAATCAACACTCTGAAGACAGTCTTTAGGTATGTTTAGCTTTTCAAATTCACATTTTCTATGCTTTTTGAGTAAATTCAATAGTACTTATCGGAATAATCTTTCAGACAAATGTAGTGAAATAAAAATCTCAATCTTAGACCTGATATAAAATATAAATCTTATATGAAGGTCTAATCAAATTATATAGCAAATGGTAGAACCATTTGAGAATCGTATATTATATACTGTTTTCATTAATTATTTTTGTTTTTCCATTGATCAAACAATGTTCTTTGTACGTTGTAATGCTTTATTAGAAGATAAATGGGTTAGGTGTTACTGTTTATATAATAAAGACAATATGAAAATTTAGCAAAAATGTTAAAAATGGTGTTGCAGATATTTTCATCCTTGATTTTTGTATTTTCGTAGAAACATATTTTATATTTTTGAAATTTTGCGCTGTTATTATATGGAGTTATATAGTTCAGTAAAAACTAAGGTCGGCTAATATATTGATACGATCTTATAACATCAAAGAGATATATCAACAATGACCAGTGTTTACAGTGCCTTAAAGAGTCGTCAGGAACCATTGGACACAAATTTAAAAAAGATAACAATCAGACCTAAACATCTTAATTCATTCAAAAAAAAGTTTTTTTTGTTGTTTCATGGAAATACATTTGGCCTAACCTTGGATAGCCTGATATCTAGTTGCCGAAAGTGTACGCAGTTTCCTGGGTGTTTCCTCATCCTCGCTCAATATTTACTACTAGCTACAAATCTTCAAACTTCCCTTAAAAAAATCAAAATTTGAATGTGTAAACGATTTATACAATATACATTATAAATTTGAATTTTTTAAATTTTGATTTTTTTTTTTTGAAGTTTGAAGCTTTTTTAGCTAGTAGTAAATATTGAGCTAGGATGAGGAAACACTCAGGAAACTGCGTACACTTTCGGCAACTAGATATCAGGCTATCTAACCTTGGTATACCATGAGAAATAGAATAGACAATGTACATATGTGGAAATACAAAAGAATATTTATTTGATCCTACAACAGAAAAAAAGATGTACACGACAGAAACAGCCATAGCAATTGTTTCTATGCACGAAAGAAATGTCTGATAGTTATGAAACTTGTAATTTTCAAGACTCTTGAAGCGAAGCTACTCAATAAATATAATTATTGTAAGTCTATTGAAAGATTAGTGGAAATCGTGACTTCATGAAGTGTACTGAACAAAACAAATCTTGACCAATTTTATTTCTATTAAACAATTTTTAACAGTATTTAAGGTTCTTTTTCATGAAAGCAAAAAAGTTTTACAGCTGCAGAATGATATCTTGTAAATTAGTTGAGTGTGTATGACCGGTAAGATCTCGTAAACGACGTGAAAGATCATATCACAATCTCCAGGGTAGTTTAGTATAGGTCTAATTAGGTTTTATGCGAAGCCCTAACAGAAGCCATAACTACATTTATGACTTAATGATTTTGAGACTTAACAAGACATACTTTGGTAAAAGCTTTTTACCCAACAAACTTTTATATATTATACATTAGAATACCAATGAAATTGGTCATTAAAGAAAAATTAAACCTAGACATAAATTCCAACCTAAGAAGATACATCGTCGTTAATGTAAGGCAATTTCTTTCTTAAACATTCGTTAAAATTTTGATATAAAACACCATGCTTCAGGGTTAAGAAAAAAAGGGTCCGGTTTTATATAGGTAATATAAAGGTTATATCAAAATCAGTGGCTCCCCAAAATATGTGTATAAGGTATTCAAGGTAGACTTTACACATACGGAATAATTGATAAAGCAATAGTCTACCTATAACCCATGGATAAGGATACCTAAAGGGCAATTATGTAATAGTAAAGTTTTTTTGATTGTATTTTAAAATCTTGAAAATCAATGAATCAAAAAGGTTTTCATTTAAGGTAAGTTTCCTACAGCAATTCGTGCCATTTTGTTTCTGAATTAAAGTCGACTTTAGGCTATTTTTCTGCCCCATTCCTCCCTTACAAATGCTAAGGACGTAGCCACAAGTATACCAGAAATGTAAGAAATGACCTTATGTCCATCACTTATTATTATTACTTGAAAACTTTATCTACAAAATAGTAAGACGTTATGTATAATGTTATTATAAAACAGGTTGAAAATTGCAAGTATAAGTTACAGCTCCCTAGTCTCTGAGTTTCTTGCTTGTCTACTTGAACGTGGAACAATGTCGATAAGCCAAAGAAACTTATTTCCTTTACAGGAAAACGTTTTAATTTATAACAACACACAATGTATGCTTCGTTCATAGCCTCTAGAGTTACAAAAGAAAAGTCTTTTTTTTACTTAGATCAAATCAACAGCTTATTCGAATATATGATTTTGATATTTATGATTTCCATCATATATAAAGAAAAGTACTATAAGACTTAAATCTCGAAATAAAATAGCCTAAAACCGGATTTATGTGAAGCTTCCCTAAATTATAGAACACAATCGTTCCAGTAATCACCGAAATGTTAAGCTTTATATTAAAATACCTTACTACTTTATATCATACTAGCGGCTTCGCCCCTAGCCTCTAGGGGCTTTGCCCCAAGAGGTATAAATACATCTTTTATTACCTTGAGATCCCCCACTCCACTACTATTTTAATTAATTATAAAAAAATTGCGGGTTTTTTTTGGGGGGGGGGAGTGTCCCACCCCCATGAAATAGCCTAAAACCACCACAGGACCAGTAGGTATATTCACTGAAAAGTAGAATCCGATCGGTTCAGTGGTTACCGAGATCTTTAGGAACAGACGGACAGACATCATTTTACTTTGTATTATAGATGATAACATAACTAATCATTTATGCTGCCTAAGAACTTCATTGTTCTCTTGTCGATCATCATGATTTCACCTATATACAATTTGTCCTTGAATTAGGTGGTGACAAGCTGATATTTACAAATTCAAAGTTTCAAAGTCAACATATGTTTACTAACACATACAACATACTAGCTTAAATCACAAATAATCTACCTAAAACAAGGTTGGTTAAGGATTTTCAAATCCGATTTAAAATTATTCATAAATCTAGGGTAACACGTAGTGCATTAGCTTGTGTTTGGGGAGGTGATGAGTTCGAATCTCAACCCAGTTAGCATTAGATTAAAGATTAGCCTTCTGCTGATCTGTCAGCTGCACAACATTAATTCTAAGAGTAGGGGTTATATCTTTATACAATGCACTGCACAATTAAGACTCTCAGACAAAGTTCGTGCAATCAAATTTTTTTTGCAATAGTTTGGATGTTACTATAAGATCTGGCACTTCGTTGTTTTCAACCGTCCACGAAGGTATTAATCAAGTACAAACTTATTCTAACGTGAACATTACAGTTTTATTAATTTTTACTTTTTAGAGAGTCTAAGTTTAATTGCAAGCAATCTATTTACTATTTTCTGAGAATGGGAGGAAGTACGTAAAAAAAGATGGATTCCCTTTAAAATAATCTCTTAAGAAAGTTCTAACATAATACGGTTGGGAAACATTAAGTCAGTTTGTATGTAAGCAAAATAATCAATATTAATATAAATCTTCTAAGGGTTTTTACAGGTTTTACTTGGTATTTAACTCAGGCTACATAAATACATACCAAGTAACTTTAGTTTAATCCTAATTGCTTACTATTAGAATTTAGAAGGCTTTGTTTGTTTCAGCTAAAACGTTTCTGCAATTCCAGACAAAATTTAGAATAGCAGACTTATCATATTGACAATATTGTTTACTGTTTTATGTTGTCATGTTTAGAGTAGATTTGCTGTAAATTTTGTAGAAAATGATAAATTTGTAACACAGGAACCTCTTTCATAGCTAGAATTTAAAAAAAAGGCCATGATGTCTAAGGAGGTACAAGCTTTTTTTTGTTTTTTTTTGTTGTTGAAGCAATAGGATTAAGCACCCCCTTACTTTAGAGTTAAATTTTATGAGCGTGGTAAAATCTAATAAAAAATCGTGAAAATTGTAAATTTACAATTTCAAAGGGGATTTACGTCATTCCAAAAATTCATTTTTTCCCCTTCAATTGGACGTCCCAAATAATGTAATAAATGTAGAGATGAAAAAAAAATTTGGTTAGATTGTAAGATACCTTTTTGTCAAAGTAAGGCCTAACAACAAACACTATGTCAGGCATATGTTTGTTTAGCCCCCATATACATTACTAAACTTTTTTTATCCTGTTTTAATATTTTAAGAACTTAAGCCTACCTAATTAAAAGGAGGGTAGGGGAGAGGTTAAGCCTTAAAAAATTCATATTAGGATCACTTTATGAATCTAAAAATTGTATCTTATATCCTATTATATAGTCAAGCTATTTCTTAAACTTCTGAACCGATTTTTAGTAGGATCTAAGGGATGTTTTTTTCATTCATTTTAGGAAGTCTTGGGATGGTTTCATGCTATTTCTGTTTCCCTATAATTCAAATACAGAGGCCCCAGTTGCAAGGGGAGTTATCGTTGGTAAAGAATACTGTAACAATAATCATAGAAGCAAACTTATCAAAGTAAATAAAATCTTAGTTGTCCTTGACACATACAATTCAATAGACCAAATTATTGTCATTAATGACAGTTAGAACTAAACAAAGCGTTTAACAGAACCTTACATTTACCAGGTTTGCAAAGCAGTCGCTTGAAAAGTATCATAATTTTTTCTCTGATTAAGGAATAAAGTGGCCGTGCTGAAAAATCATAACCATCAACACATTAGGAAAATTCTATGATGCCTAAAACTGCAAAAGGCATTATTTACCTAATTATAGAAAAGAAAGAAATAAAAGAAATTTTTGTTTTGGGTAGAAAAAGAACAACAAAAATTTTAATAATAAATATCAAAATTTATTTTGAAAATTTTTAATAAAAGAGAAATATTTTGCTCTGTTGCTATTTGATGCAAAATCTTTAACCTTTATATTAGAGGTATAATAACTAGAAGGATGATTTCTAGTATAAAATCCTTTGTGTGTCTTTAAATTCACTCATTGTACTTTTAAAACAAATCTTTTATTGTTGTAATTATTAAAAAAAAGTTTTAATGATTTATCTAAAATGTGTTATTATTTCTATTATATTTTGATATTGTTGTGTATCCAGGCAGAAAAATAAGAAAATAACAATCAACACAAACTGAATTTACTCTTTTTCATTCTAAAAAGTTATATATAAGTATCAGGATGTCTCCCTATCTGTCCGTGTGTCTGACTTCATGTGCGTAACGTAGAATCTCACTAACCGCTGAACCCCAATATTACTCTCCTTCACAGTGACGATTATAATAAGTATGACGAAATTTATAACTATATGTGGGGGGAGGGTATTTCCACCCTTCCAAGAGAAAAAGCCCGAGAAAAAAATGAATACCACCAAACGTGAAAGGTCTAACCCTTTCCCTTCCCTTAATTGGCGCTAGTGTATAAAATAGTAAAACTTTGCTTGTATTTACCCAAACTACATCTTACCTTTTCTTTATTCTGTGAAGGTTTTGCTCGACTCTCCCTGCAAAAAAAGCAAATTCAATTTCATACAACAATAAATTTAATATAAAACTGCAAGATTTTATATAAACTGGTACATTATTGTCCAATAACACAAGACAATTAGAAAAAAAATAGTTTAGAAAGAAAAATTAATTGGATGAGGCGCAGATAATGTAGATTCTAAGCTGCACAATTTAAATGTTTTAGAATATACTGACGGACATGCCTTTGTCTGTCATATGAACACAATTTCACAAACAAGGAACAAAGATGACTTCTAAAATGTTATTTTCTTCTGTTGAAAGAAGAATGTTGTCGTTTTACCAATTGACATAGACCCAAAAAATAATTTAATTGCCCTCCTCCATTTAATTTTTTGTGGGGGGGGGGGGGAGGGATAAAATTAAACCATCCACGGCGGTAAAACACCCCATCCACATTTTCTAATATCCTCAAAATAAAAAGCGTGCACGTCCTTGGCTATATGTAGTTCCAGCCGTTTACGAGATCCTATTGGATTGGATATGCCACTTAATAATGTTTGAATTATTTTTGGATCCATTCTTGAAAATATTTTTAGGTAAAGTGTAATAAATTTAATTTTAATTTTTAATTAGTTTTAAAAATGTTCTAAAAGTTTGTAAAAAATAATCAGGGAAAGATTAAATTTAGTGTAAAATAATGTGATTAACCCTGAATGTCTAATGAAATCAACCTTCAACAATACTTCAATTCAGACATAATTAATTTCTAAATTAATTAAATAGAGAAATTTAGAAATATTACATCGTTTGCAAAAATTTATTTTATTTTAGAAAAATTATTATAAAAAGGCAAAATTTTTTGGTAAGTAAACAGAATTAAAAAGTTTTTTTTTAGATATAAAGTAAACATATATTGACATTGATGAAAAATGTACCACCTAATTATGATAAACAAAAATAAACCCATACGGACATAAATTTAAAGTAGTAGTGGAAAAGTTTGGACATCCTAAGTTTTTGAACTTGTGAAGTTACACATCTAAATTACAATTGAGGTGAATCTAGATTTGGGATAATCTTTATTAATTCGTCTACTAAATGAAAAGTTCAGACATTGAAAATTTTCATTCTAATTTGATGAAAACCTTCATCATTTTTAATTCATTTCAATGATGAATTCCTTTAAATTTTAGGTTAAACAAGGATATTCAAATGATTTATAAGTTCACCAATTTTTGCAATTTTTTTCCTATCGGAATTTACTTGTTAGGGAGAGAGAGGCTGCAATGCTACAAATTCTTTTGAACGAAAAAAATATTGGGGTAGAGAAAGATTTGTTGATTATTTTAATGTTTCCCCCCCACCTCTCTATGAGTTTTTGCTTATCATTTTTTATTAATACTAGCAGCTACGCCCCTAGCATCTAGGGAAAGAGGTGGGCTAGAAAAAATAGCTTAAAACCATTTCAAGACTAAAATTTGAAAATAAATCAGACTAAAACCACCACAGAACCTATGTAAAGATTAGCCAAAGTCATCAGTTTGTTAATTATTGAGGTCTTAAGCTTCAGACAAAAATCCTTTCAACTTTGTATATTAGGAGGACAATTATTATACAATAATCTTTAGAACTTGAATGGGGGCAATGTTATTAAAGCTGCTTTTTATAAAAAAATTTTTTTAAAGAATTCAAATTGAAATAAAGAATAAAAACAATTTTTAATTTTTTTTTTGAAAAGATAAATCTGATGTGAAAATATCTTTGCTAGCATTAAACTTGAAAGTTTTACCACATTTTGCAGCCTTGAGCCCAATATGGCTGCTTGGATCACAGCGTTGCCAACTAAGAAAAATTTTATTCCTTTAAAAAAATGGGTTGCCAACTTTTGTATAAAAATGTTCTATTCTAATGTATCAGCCCCGAGCCCATATGCCAACTTGTATCTCAGGGTTTCAAAGTTTGACTGTTTAGATCTCAGGGTCCCTTTTTTATCTTAAGCTCTATGATATATAATTAGTTAATTAATTGGTTATATAACACTTATACAATATACTACAAAAATATATTTTGGCAAAATGGTTATACATCTGTGAATTTGACAAAATATATATAAATAACGACCTACTGGAAAAAACACAATTTTATTGTCAAATTCACACCTGCATTTTTAGGAGTATAAAAGCATTTTTAGCTAAAACAAGGATGACAACATCCATAAAAGCGAAGCTCTAAAACGGTAGGACAAACGGACATTAACACTTGTATAATCAGAATGCGAATGTATAAGAGTCAAATCAAAATTGTAAGTAAATTTGTTAAAAAACTGCTTGAAACAGGATAATGATTATGGACATACTTACATTTTTAGGACTTGATTATAGAGTTGCTTCGCTTATAATATTGTACCTTGTTGTCCCAGGAATCATTATACCAAAAATCAGACAAATCGGATAATTAGGTCACATACAAATTTGTTGTTAAAAATGTAAAAAAAATCAACATGTTTAAAATGGACGTACGGACATTCTGGTAATGATTATAGAGTTGCTACACTTTCTAACTCGTACCTAACTATTACAGGAATCACCATGCAAAATTTAAAATCGATAGGACAATTCTAACATGCCTAAATTAACGAAAAAAAGCTATTTAAAAAAGTAAAAAAATCAACATGTTTAAAATGGACGTACGGACATTCTGGTAATGATTATAGAGTTGCTACGCTTTCTAAATCGTACCTAACTACTAAAGGAATCACCATGCAAAAATTGAAATCGATAAGACAATTCTAACATGTCTAAATTAACGAAAAAAGCTATCCGTGACGGACGGACGGACGGACATACGGACGGACGGACGGACGTACGGACGGACCGACCGACCCTAATTATAGAAAAGCTTCGCTTTTAAAAAGTTTTGACATAATATTTTTTCCCGCCTCCTAACCCTTTTCAGCTTTGAGCTCAAAAATGCTGCTAGGTTTTAAGAGATGCTAAATTTCAATGGATATTTCAACCTATTTTCTAATCAATTTTTAAAAGTTTGTCAAAAATATCATTTGTTAAAAGTTAATTACGGAAACCCTGCCAGACTATATGCAATAAATCTAATATTTTCTTTCCATTTCCCCAGGGTATTTCAAAGATTTAAATATTTTCATTTCAAACATTTGATACTATTGATATTAAAATAAGATTTATTTCTCTCTATAGTTGAAAGTTATTTGTTTATTGATTTTATTATTTTTTCTTCAATTGTAAATAAAAATGGACATTTAAATAAATAAAGCAATTGATTTAGTTTTTATATTAAGCTTACTTTATACAGCGGGTATTTTTTACGCCTGCCTGCCAATAATAAGATCCACAAAATATTCCTTGATTTTCCAGTGGAAGTAAAAAATAATTCTTTTCTTTCCTTAATGCATCCACACTTAGAAAAATTGTTTTTGATGGGGGATTGGCATCAAAATTTTTGTTTTATTCCTTAACACCCCCCCCCCCAAATCAATTTTACTACATCACCTTGTTACGGGAGAGGGGGGGGGGTATTCTTCTCTCTTTTGAAGTTGAAACAGGGGTAAACTACCCAACCCCCAATATGCTAACCCCATGAATATTTTACGCATGCGAATTTATTACTCTAAAACCTTTGCTTTTACTTGAAAGTTACAGCACTTGTTATGTGAAAAAACGTCCTTGTACGGATAAAAGACCAACAAAAAACCTAAAATACTTACTCTGCCTCAAAAGCTATGACTGGGGTGGTTGTGGTGACTCTTCTCGTCGTTGTTGTCGATATAGTGGTGGTAGTTGGCAAACATTCAGGGGTTATCGGCAGTCCAAGTAATCTATGTCAATATATTCTTTATTAAACTTTATTGAACTAAAAGTATCGCTAAACGCTAAATTGATTTGGCTTTTCTTTATAGGGAAGCTATTTAATTGTCGTAATCAAGTTCTTTGTATATAATCCAACAACACACCCTTACTTTGAAAGATTGAAATTTTATCTTTGATATATGATAAATAATTGGGGAAGATACAGGTGTTAATCCTATTGTAATTCAATCCCAATTTATGTTAGGAAAAACTTTCAATTTTTTTCTTATTTTTAAAAGCGAAGCTTTTCTATAATTAGGGTCGGTCCGTACGTCCGTCCGTACGTCCGTCCGTCCGTCCGTCCGTCCGAGATAGATAGCTTTTATTCGTTAATTTAGGCAGGTTAGAATTGTCCTATCGATTTCAAACTTTGCATGATGATTCCTGTAGTAGTTAGGTACGAGTTAGAAAGCGTAGCAACTCTATAATCATTACCAGAATGTCCGTACGTCCATTTTAAACATGTTGATTTTTCTACTTTTTTAAAAACAAATTTTTATGTGATCTAATTTTCCGTTTGATCTGATTTTTTGTATATTGATTCCTGGGATAACAAAGAGCAATAGTATAAACGAAGCAACTCTATAATCAAGTCCTAAAAATGTAAGTATGTCCATAATCATTATCCTGTATCAAGCAGTTTTTCAACAAATTTACTTACAATTTTGCTTCGACTCATTTGATACTTTCATATTCTGATTATTCAGTTTCAGACACTTTACAAATGTTAATGTCCGTTTGTCCTTCTGTTTCAGTGCTTCGCTTTTATGGATGTTGTCATCCTTGTTTTTTACATAAAGAATATTATTCCTGTTGCAACTGATGAAAAGATGGCTTCCATCTCGAGTGTTAATCACCTGAAAAAATTAATATATAATTCTTAAAATTATTTCAATATTTGTGAATTGACTACGAAAGTTTTACTAGCAGTTTTTATTGTCTTTCTTAGATCTACTTCGCAGATTTTTAAACTTTTTTTTAAAAGAGATACATTTAAACTACCTCATACGGGCAAGACTGTTGTTCGCAACACTCTAACGTCAGGTCCAAGTCCAACAAACCAAATTTTCTGTCCTAACACCCGGGGTATTTGGTTAAGTAACATCCATCAAACAACCTACTCTTTGAATGCACGACCTTGTCTGCAAGTCCTAACTGTGCATGTAATGAGTTGCAAATATGTTGGGCCAAGGCATTTCGCATGCTATAATTTTTAATGGCGCGCACCTGACATAGCAGTAGTAGGAATCAAATTTATCACCTCTCCGACGAAGAGCGGATGCGCTACGTGTTGGTCCACGGTCGCGGGTAACAATGTAATACAAAGAAAGTACAGTAATTTTTTTTCTGCATTTATATAAATGCTAGATTTAACGGATAACTATGAAACTTCATTGTAATTGAGTTATTGTAAAAAATACTAATTACAGACACGTTGACTTTAACTTAGCATTTGACTTTTAATTATTTTAAAAGCAATATTTCAATTCAAGATAAAATACAATTTTGTCGAAAAAAATATAATAAACAAAGATGACAACTATTAAAAGTAGCAAAGCACAAAAAAGCTGTACAAATGGTCGAAGTTAATTATCAAGAAAATTTTCAGTGGTTATAGAAAAGGAGAGGAAGAAAAAGAAAAGAACCTATTGAAAAGAACGATAACTATTTTGGTACAGCCTTGGGAGAAAAGCACAATTATTTGCATTATCCACTTTATAGTAATTTAAGACTATTGAGCCCTCTTTTACTATTTGAAATATGTACTAAAATATAAGATATATAAGAGAAGCGAGGTACCTACAAAAATAGATGGATAAAATGCAGCGGTAAGCGAGATCTTTTTGTATTCACACGGACACACGGAAAGACTTCCTGATTTTTAAGTAAATAATATGTAAAAGTTGTAGAGTGGGGAGCAAACGAATTGTATAGAAAAATATAAATTTTCCCAATGCAATGTAATAAACGGTGGAAATGTTCCTATTTTTATCAGTTTTTTGCTCTGAAAAATGCATCTACTATCAAAGGTCATTAACAAAACCAGGGGATTATATAAATTATCAAAAATAATTGTTAAAAGACACGAGGTGAAATAAAAACACACCATAAACATAATGTTGAAATTGTACATTTCGGTATCATATCCGACACGTTACATGTTCTGTAAAATATAAAGTAAACTAACCCTATGAAAATTAAATAAAATATCAAATAAAAAAATACATAGTTATGCTTGTATTGACAATAACTGTAAAAATAAAATAAAAACTTGCCCATAACCGTAATGAAAAATGCGACTTTAGTGAAAAATCTAAGTGTAATTTTATTAAAATGTTGCATTAGAACTTTGAAAGTAAACTTACACAAATTAAATCAAGCAAATACAGAAATAAGAATTGGCAAATTAACAAAAAAAAAGCAAGTTAAAAGATTAATTTTCCGCTAATTTATAACGTTTCTGTGATCTTAACTTATAACCGACAAATAAAAAACGTGGTTCATTTATCTATCCGTAAACTTGTGTGTAAAGTAAAAGTTTTCTGGTTAATCAAACTGGGTTAACCCTTTCATCTAATTAGCAAGCATCAAAACTATGCATCCAAATTTTCAAGTACAATTACAAAGAAACAAGGATATAGCAATGGAGAAATAATTTTAAGAAATGGTAAGTCATGTTCTTAACAAATAAACTTACATTAATGTGATCAGTGATTTGTTTGAAGTTGTCGCCTTCTGTCTAGAATTTATTTTTTGGTCAATACAGCCCCCCACCCCCCCTCCACCTTTAACTATTCAAATAACGAGACTTACTTAACAACATTTTTATGCTTTTTAAATTCTTTTTCTTTAAATGATATTTAAAAGCATTTAGTACATGGTATCATAAATTAATATTCTCTCCCAATAATTATAAAGAAAATCAACCCTTCTGTACATCAACATTTTTAGTAAAAATGTTTTTACAATGCTAGTTTGAACCAATCAATCAAGATTTCATAAAAGTACCCGAATTTTTAAGCCAGTATGATTTGCATTCCCTTAATAGGTCATATTGTTTAAAGTTTTTTTTTATCTCAAAGCAAGATTTTGCAAAGTTATATTAATTGACACTTTTTTCTTTAAAATATTTTAAAGTTTCTATTTTTAAAATTCAAAATGTAAGAAGCAGATTTTATTAAAAACCATTTATAGTGATTATTCAATATTTGTTAGAAATGAAGAATATTTAGCGGGTTTCAAAGTTTTCACAATATTATTAAAACAGTATATTTTTAGGATTACCTTTCTTGAAAATGTAAAGTGATTAATATAGCTTCAAACCCTTCTATTTATTTCAGATCTGCAGTAGGATATTTCTACGAAACTACGATAGATTGCAATGCCAAGTTGTTCTATTATAATTTATTTTTTGTAACATTTTTGTTCTCTTTAACACTTTGTATAACCAAAATACCAAAATACATTTTACTATATACAAAAGATAACTCAATATTATACCTTTATTTTCTTAACTTATTGCATGATGTTTAATACATGATAACTACATAATGACTGCTTTAAAGCAAAGCCTTGAATACCAATGTGCGCTTCACTATACGTGGAGCTGGTTGTACATTTTTGCAATGATGCAAATATATTTGCAACATACTACCCCCTCCAGGGATGATTAGGTAATCAAGGGATCGCTTTTAACATATTAATAATAATTTAGATATTAGAACATAAATATGTTATTTGATGAGTAATACTGCGATTACTATGATGTTGTATTTCGGATAAGGAGGATGTTTTTTTTTTTCAACTGCTGGATTAGCTTCAATTGTTCCGCAGTTCGTCAGGTGTAAGGATACTGAAAAATATCTTTATAAAAGTAGTTTATGCATAAGATGTCATTTTTACAATCATATTTTAATATCAAACAATAAATCATCATAAAAAATAAATTTAACATTTACAATTAATATTATTTAAAATTACATAAGTAGAAATGTTTTAAATTACAAGTAATTAATCAATTGATGAGAATTTACATATAATCAAAGTAAATTTTATAGAAACAATTAAATTTGCCTATATAAAAACAATTCATAAATTTTCCAGGGCTTGTTAAAATGAAGAAAAAATAAAATATACTATTGCTAATTAATAGTAAAAGGTGGAAGAAAAATGATTTTGAAAAACTGTTGTTAATTGAAAATTAGTTACATACAAAAATATAAAATAAGGTGAGAACTATATATTTTTAGGTTAGCCTATAGTAAGAAGGCTATACCTGTACAATGTTAAAATATCATTATTGTCCTTTGAATGAGAACAACAGTAATTTAAGCTAGCCTATAGTAAGAAAGCTATACTTAGTGTACAATGTTAAACTATCATTATTGTCCTTTGAATGAGAACAACAGTAATTTAAGCTAGCCTATAGTAAGAAAGCTATACTTAGTGTACAATGTTAAACTATCATTATTGTCCTTTGAATGAGAACAACAGTAATTTAAGCTAGCCTATAGTAAGAAAGCTATACTTAGTGTACAATGTTAAACTATCATTATTGTCCTTTGAATGAGAACAACAATAACTTAGATTAGCCTATAGTAAGAAAGCTATACCTTTACTATAATATCATATACTATCATCGTTCTATGAAAGAGAACAACAATTATTTATGTTAGCCTACAGTAAGGAAGCTATACCATTAATATATAATCATATACTATCATTGTTCTATGAAAGAGAACAACAATGTATTAGCCTATAGTAAGAAAGCTATACCTTTACTATATTATCATATACTATCATTGTTCTATGAAAGAGAACAACAATGTATTATACATAGGTTTGCCTATAGTAAAAAGGCTATACCTGTACAATGTTAAACTATCATTATTGTCCTTTGAATGAGAACAACAATAATTTAAGCTAGCCTATAGTAAGAAAGCTATACCTATTGTACAATGTTAAACTATTATTATTGTCCTTAATATATAATCATATACTATCATTGTTCTATGAAAGAGAACAACAATGTATTAGCCTATAGTAAGAAAGCTATACCTTTACTATATTATCATATACTATCATTGTTCTATGAAAGAGAACAACAATGTATTATACATAGGTTTGCCTATAGTAAAAAGGCTATACGTGTACAATGTTAAACTATCATTATTGTCCTTTGAATGAGAACAACAATAATTTAAGCTAGCCTATAGTAAGAAAGCTATACCTATTGTACAATGTTAAACTATTATTATTGTCCTTTGAATGAGAACAACAATAACTTTGATTAGCCTATAGTAAGAAAGCTATACCTTTACTATATTATCATATACTATCATTGTTCTATGAAAGAGAACAACAATGTATTATACATTAATTTTTAGTTTAGCCTAACAGTAGGTAAGCTAAACCTTTTACAATAACTTAGATTAGCCTATAGTAAGAAGGCTATACTTTTACTATATTATCATATACTATCATCGTTCTATGAAAGAGAACAACAATTATTTAGTTTAGCCTACAGTAAGAAAGCTATACCATTACTATATAATCATATACTATCATTGTTCTATGAAAGAGAACAATAATGTATTATACATTAATTTTTAGTTTAGCCTAACAGTAGATAAGCTAAACCTTTTACTATATCATTATCGTTCTATCTTTGAATAAGAACAACAATAACTTAGATTAGCCTATAGTAAGAAAGCTATACCATTACTATATAATCATATACTATCATTGTTCTATGAAAGAGAACAACAATTATTTAGTTTAGCCTACAGTAAGAAAGCTATACCATTACTATATAATCATATACTATCATTGTTCTATGAAAGAGAACAACAATGTATTATACATTAATTTTTAGTTTAGCCTAACAGTAGGTAAGCTAAACCTTTTACAATAACTTAGATTAGCCTATAGTAAGAAGGCTACCTTTACTATATTATCATATACTATCATCGTTCTATGAAAGAGAACAACAATTATTTAGTTTAGCCTACAGTAAGGAAGCTATACCATTACTATGTAATCATATACTATCATTGTTCTATGAAAGAGAACAATAATGTATTTTACTTACAAACGTTTGTTTGATTCAACAGTAAGGGAATCAAACCTTTTAATATCATTCCATTGAAATAGAACATCAGTGTGTCGTAGTTTACATTAATTCACATAATGATTGTTATACATAAGGAGTGTTATTTTCGGAAAGTATTGTTAGAATAGATGTCAAAAGCAAAGTTACACAGAACTAATGACTTGTGTTGTGTTGATCCTGTAAGTAATACTTTGACCATTATTATGTTAGCTATTAAACAAAATGATCAATAATGGTATACTATAAGAAACCTATACAATATATTTGAGTTAATATGTATAGATATGTATGTTATAATCACGAAACCTCGTACTTCAAATATAATTTCGATTATTAGCATTAAAAGATACACTATTTTTGATTATTGATACACTAATTGATGTGGAGAAATTTCTCCCCCTCCTCAAAAAGGCAATTACTTTATACCACGTAAAAAGGATGAAGTGAATCTTAATTAAGTATGATAAAATTTTTATGGACCTTTATATTATACTGGAGAAATCTTCCCCCGCAAAAGGGCAAGAAAAACAGCACAACCTTTGGTTTTGTGTACATGCTAGAGGCGCAATCACCATTGTTTTATAATCCTATTATATAAAGTAGAAAGCTTTTTTTGTCTGTAGCTAAGTATCTCTCTAACCACTGAACCAATAAGATCCTCCTTTATATGGAATCTTCTTATAGAACCCGGGATGGTTTTAGGCTATTTTATTCTAAGATTTCAGACTTGGGAAGGTTTTAGGCTATTTTTCTGACACTCCCTTATCCATTTGAAGACAGAAACCACTAGATGCTAGGGGCGCAGCCGCTAGTATAATATAATAAGCAAGGAAATTAGCAAATATTACCAAATATTTGCAAGAAAGATAAAAACATATTTGAACCCATACTCAAAAAAAACAATAAGATATTTTTGTTGGTTTAGTAATTTAGATTGATAATTAAAAAACATAAAAACTTGAAAGCTTCAATATGGTATCGGTTTTAAAGTAGATTAGTAATTAAAACACTGTTTTAAGGAGATTTGAATAAAAACATTAACATTAGATTCCAAAATTGTTGGATATATGTAACCACATAATTTGCAGATATAAAACCTATTTTGTATTAGCGTAGCTATTCTATGACTATAATATGTTGTGCTAAAGGAGTAAAAAAACTTTACTTTTTTTATTATTATGTTGTAACCTTCTATTACAGGAGAAGAATTACCCTATAATTTGGTGTAATATATCTTTCTTTGAAGACTAAAAAAGGTAGCGCAGCTACGTTATTGATTAAAATGTGCTCTGTTAGAAAAAACCTTTTAATGTAGAAGGAATGCGCTACACATGAGTAAAGATAGTTTAAGATATTTGCTCATGTAGAGTACAAAAAATAGCATAACTACTTTATACCTTCAACATAAGCTATAATTGAGAATGGTAACCTTTTTAAATTCTAAATAGACGGCAATCTTTAAATGATGCAAAAACAAGGTTTATTTAAACGCTTGATAGAATGTTAGCAAGTTTATACTATACAATTAAACTTTTACATTGACCTTATGTCTAGAAAGATGGCATATCATTTCATTATTTACATCATTTTGCTAGAAAAATAGCTCTTTATATTTAAAGTTTATTCAGGTGTCGAATTTGTTGTGAAATAGAAATAAAACAATTAACTTTTTGTGAACCTTGATTTTCGGGCGGTCTATTTAGCATAGTGCATACATAAAAAAAACGGAAAATAAGGGGGCTAAAATTTTGCATTTTTTGGACTTCTTAGTTTAAAAATATTATTAATATACATTAATATGCATTTTCATTTATACTTTTATTTTAAAAAAGGTCGTTATTGTGCGTAAAGGTGCTATTTTATGTAAAATTTGGGAAATCTTGAAAAGAATAAATGCGCGGGTTGCTGTTTGTAAACTTATTGTAAAAACTTGATCAACCTTTGAATCTATTTTAATCTTGGAATTAGAAAGATAAAAAGACAAATTTTAAAACTATTTTAATAATTAGAAACTTTAAAAACCATTTGGAATTACAATCAATTACATTTTGAAGCCAGTTTATTTGTTTTGTTTTAAGATTATATATCCATTAATAATATTTTGAATACAGAAACCAATTAAACTAATTGATATTAGAATAAAAGATCCTTTAATAATATTTCGAAACCAATTAGTTTGTTATGTTTTAATATAAAAACAAATTTTGATATTGATAATATTTCTGTATGGTTGGTTGATTATCATGCTGTGTGGTATTTGTGTATACTAAATATGAAATAGAAATTATCTTTATTAGCGTAAATAGGAAACAGAAATTAGAAGTTATTACGCTAAAAATGTTACATTTATTACGTATGGTATGAAATTATCTTTGTAATATGCTACTTATAGAAATGATAGAGGACTTGGCATTAGATTGATCATCCATACTTTTCTGAACATTATAAAATTTAATCTCTTATCTATCAGAATCATTGTGAATAAACGGTTTTTAACAGGTACACTAGACGCTATTGTCAGAAATAATAGGTGATTTATTTAAGAAGTTACTAATACAACTAGTAACTTTATTGTCTGAGAGAAAAAAGGTTTCTTTATGTTTACACGGCATTGATAACCTTTTTAAACTAATACCTCTACAGTTAGAATGAACGGAGACATTTATTATTGGGATGTTTGTATATTTAGTAGCTCTACCAATGTTATCTCTATTATGTTTTGGATTACAACTATTTTCAAGTTAACTTTTAACTTTGGCTTGTATTACAGTAAGTTATTTTAATTTTAAAAAGTGAAACGATTATTACAAATATCCATTTTAAATATATTTTCACACTTTTTTGACTTTAACTAATAAGTGACGGCCGTTTTTCTTCTTTTTTTCATACTAAGAAGTCCGGGACTAAGGGATACGCCCGCCTGTGAAAAATATATGTACACTTGTATACCTGTACTAAGGGCATATTTCGTGTGTTTTTTAAAGCAATAGACTAAGGTAGCTTTTTGTTTGTTTTCTTTTAAACACCTAATTTTTTTTGTCTTTCTTTTTATTTATAGTTTTAAACTTTTTAAATAAGAATAACTTATCATAACTTCTGGCTTTTTGTTGAAGTTTATAAATTTGCATTGTACTTTATGACTAATAATCTTCTCTGTTATGGTAGGATGCACAATCAATTCTGCTTAGCTTCAGTAGTTGAATATTAGCAATTTAACAAATTCATATGATTATGATGACCATATTTTTTATGGCGATAATAATGATAGCATTTAAGTTATACTCTATAACTAGTTGTTTATATACTCTATAATAAAATGTTCATATGTGTACATGTTTATATGCAAATATGCCTGTAATCTAATTTATGTGAAATTTTCTCATCTTTTCTAATTTTGCGGAATTGAAAGGTTGCTATAGGGCAATGACTGTGTCCGCGCCGAGTGCAAAACTTGTTAAGTATAGATGTTTAAGCATTTAAGCAAAGAACAACTAAAGTATAACTTGTGGTAATAGTGATAACTACTTAATTACTAAAAGATTAAATATATATTTTAACAAAAGTAAAAAGTAAAAAGTATATATCAATAAAATATCAATATGCAAACAGAAGATATCTTATGATATTAGTAATCCTTAGTTATGTTACATAAAATTTACTAGATAAGTTTAAGCTATAAAAAAGTTTTGCAATTTTAAATGCTCTCTTTTTAATATCGCAAGTTTGTCATGCAGGCGTACCTTCAAAATTAATGTGTCTGGTAGGAAAAAGTGTTTTTATTTTGCAAACAGAATTATTAGAAAAGATTAAAGTTAATATTTTAAATGTTACTCTAAAATTTACTTCATAATTATATTAATTTCGAATTTCTTTGAATTACTAAGCAGGTTTTGAATTAAAACTGTAATCAAATTAGATTAGATATCCTATCATTCAATACACAATTTTTTTTTATGTTTTGTATGGCAGATAGTTGCGCATTGGATTTAAAAGTCAGAAGGTGATTTTGCAAGTTTGTTTTTTAGGCTTGGTTGGTTGTTAGCCTGGCTATATCTGGGTGTGTTTTCAACCTACTCAGCCTTGACAGCCCGCAAGTGCGGGCCTTGTTCTGAGTTACAACAACAACAATGAAAAATAAACACAAAAATAGAGTTATCTTTAATAGAGAGCTGTAGTTTTATATGGCTTTTTTTGTAGTTCTTGCCAATTTAACATTATAATGGATACTTGGTAATATTTATACGATTTCTAGTGTATTTGTTCCCTTTAAACTATAGTTAGGTAATAGATAAGCTAATAAGCAATTGATAACATGTTTTTACAAATAATCCACTCATATCTAATCAATGTGCTTAACAGGACTTTACTTTTCAGATTTTTGTAAAATCTACCTATGTTAGAAAATTTAAATTTAACCTTTGATGATTTGAATGGCTTACCGAGATAAGACTTTTTACATTTGTTTGCTATTAAGTATTTTAATCTTTTAGGGTGTAATCTTTTTACTAGTATATTAACACAAAGTAAATAAACAAGTAAACCAAGGACACAGAGATGTAATTTAGGATTATAGTTTATAAAATATACGAGCATTAGTGTTTTGAGCAGCAAGGGTGAAAAAAACTGTACTAAATATTTAACATTTAAAACTAAAAGAGAAAGTCTTGTATCTAATTTTAGTATTTCAACGACATTAGAAAGAATGGGAGTTTGCATACTTACAAAATTATTTTGCACCTGATTAACCTCATTATGATTATTTATATTCTCATTATTAGAAAGAATGGGAGTTTGCATACTTACAAAATTATTTTGCACCTGATTAACCTCATTATGATTATTTATATTCTCATTATTAGAAGGAATGGGAGTTTGCATACTTACAAAATTACTTTGTATATGATTAACCTTATTACGCTGACTTATATTATCATTATTATAAAGAATGGGAGGACATGAAATATTACTTGATATATAATTGTCACCAATAGACTTATTGTCAGAAGTAATTTGGCTTTCTGTGAAATCCATAATGTTATGACTACTTACATAAGTACTTTGTGGTTTATTAACACTTTTTGAAACACGAGAAAAAACGCAATTTTTACAATCTACAATGTTTTGGGTTTTATTATTTACAATCTTTAAAACATCAGATTTGTTACTCTGACATGATTTAGTTGTTTTCATTTGTATATTTTGGATGTTTTGACTTTTTCTAAAAAACAATCTGAATCATTTTTATTGACATATTCTGTTTGATGAATCCTAGACATCCCTCTAGTATTAATCTGAACATCATTTGACATAAACCTATAATTTCCATCGTTATTAGAATTTAAAAAGTTTTGTGCGATAGGACCTGGTGCCCTAAGACTTTGTGTATCTGAACCTTGAACACTTAGACTATGTAGTGTCCTTTGCATAGTTTGCATCTTTTTATACATTTTGGCCATGTTTTGTTGCAAAGTTGTTATCTGTTGATTATTACTATAAGAATACGAATTTTGTTGATTTTGACCCTTATAACGTTTTTGGTTAGTAAAACGCCCCCATGTATGGTTAAATAAACGAGGCATTCCAATAGATGTCTCATCGTCGGACTGAGACATGCTTGATTATATAAACAAAAATATTTTATATAAAATATGAATGATATTAACTTTTGTTAAATATTTGTTAGCATCAATTTTATTTCTTTGATTGTCTTTAGCCAGTTTTATATAAATCTACCAAGGGAAGTTACAAATCACTTGAGTATTTAATTTGTTTTTCAACCTGATATTTTGATAAATTATTTAACTAATACGTTCAACCTTTTAGCTTTAGAGTTTTAGAAATACCTATTATTTATATAAAATCTTGAGTAAGCTATGTTAATATAGAAAGAATTAACTAACTTGCAAAAGTTATTATACAAATGTTAAAATGATTTAACCTTTAGTTATATTTCAAAATTTATACTCCTTGTTTTGCATTCTTGAGAAAGTTTAGTCAATATAGTAAGAATTAACCAACTTAGCAAAAGTTATTATATGAATATTGATATGATTTAACCTTTAGTATTAGATTTTTAGAAATACCTTTTATTTTTATAATTTTGAGAAAGTTATGTTAACCCATTAGTGCCGAGCGCCACTTTTATGGGCCGATCGAGCTGTAAGTTTCAGGGAAGCTTTATAATGGTCAAAACGGAATTCGTATTTTTTTGTTTTGCTCTAGTGGCGTGCACAGGAAAGTTGCAAAAAAACCCGGTTCGGCTTGGCTATAAATACCAACCAGGCATTAACACCCGTTTTTGGTGCTTTCCCCCAGTTTTAAAACCCGGTTGACCTGTATAAACCCGGTTATTTTGACCAAAAATCGAAAAATGTAATTTTTGAACGCCAAAAGTGAGATGAACACTTTTTAGAACTTTGATACGATCCGTAATTGAAAACTACACAACCTCATGTAATCTAAAGAGCTACAAGTATAATACGAAGCGATTTATTTCAAATTTCGTGTTTAGCCGGCGATTTCGGGTAAAAAAACCCTGTTTTGTTGTTGTTGTCAAAAAAGATCTATTAGTGAAACCGGGTAATAAAAATTTCAGACTCAAAATGGAAATGCCGAACCGGGCCTATATAGGGCGTAAAAAAACGATAAAAAAATCATATAAAAAATAATAATTTAAATAAAACGAATTCACAAATAGATGTACTTGTCAATAAACTTTAGATTTAACGAAAAAAATCAGCGACTTTACTATAAAAACAAAAAAGTTAGATGGGGTATTTTGAATTGTCACGATTTTCAAACTTTGTTGATCTATACCGGCAAACGGAAGTAAGCAAAACTGCCTGCTCCAGGGGGAAATGAAAGCCAGGGTAGTAGAGGGGGGATTCATACTGAGAATGATGCCATTATGAAGCCGGAAACCGGTTTTTTTTACATTTTCTGGCACCGGGTTTTAAAACCCGGTTCGGCACTAATGGGTTAATATAGAAAGAATTAACTAACTTAAGCAAAAATTATTATACTAATGTTAAAATGATTTAACATTTAGTTATGTTTCAATTTTAAAATTTGTGATGTAACTTTGTATAAACCAAGTTATAAAAAGAATGTTACACAACCTTCAGAATTACCTTTTTTTTGATAATATTGATTAACATTGTATGAGATAATCAATAATATAAAAATTAATATATACATATAAATATGGAAATGTTGATATGAGTGTATTTATAGTACTATATTTATACAAATTTGTATAAATATTAATAAATGACGCTAGTGAATAATCTACCTTTAAATAATTATAAGTGACGCTAGTGGAATACCCCACCTTTTTTAAAAAAGATGTTAAAGCAAAATATATTTAATTAAAAAATACAATACCCTGTTGTTGTTCTCTTAGTGCCTCCATTGTAACATTTTTGTTCTCTTTAACACTTTGTATAACCAAAATACCAAAATACATTTTACTATATACAAAAGATAACTCAATATTATACCTTTATTTTCTTATTTCTTATTGCATGATGTTTAATACATGATAACTACATAATGACTGCTTTAAAGCAAAGCCTTGAATACCAATGTGCGCTTCACTATACGTGGAGCTGGTTGTACATTTTTGCAATGATGCAAATATATTTGCAACATTTTCCAGTATGGCTTCAAAACCGATTGATATCCTCTGGATTAAAACCGGTTCTCAGTCATACTGAGAACTGAGTCATCATCGGTTTCAATAAGACAATGTGTCAGACAGTACTAAAGAAAAAAGAAACTCTATTTAAAAAACAGGTTTCAAAAATGAAAATATCTCTGCTATAATGTAGAAACTATGAACAATGCAGATTTCGACGTGAAAACTAATTGTATGGAGCTTTCCAAGATATTAGGGCATTATTTATGAGAAATAGCATAACAATTTTAGAGGGTTTATCTTTATATTAGTTGGTACAAGAAAAATATCATTTTTAAAAAGACTATAAACGTATAAGGATTTTAATTTTAATTTAAAGTTTGACAACTTGTGACCTTTGCCCGAATGAAAAGTATGTTTTTTTTTGTTTTTTGTTTTCTTTAATGAAAAAGAAGAGCATTTTTATATAGTGTGTAAAATCTATCTATGGTCATTCTACCTAAAAAAAAATTTAACCAATAAAAGTAATTATGATACAAACATCCATATACAAAGCATTATTTGCTTAGCTGCAAGCTTCAAAAATAGTTCAGAAAATATATGTTATACGCTTCTGAATCTTAAAATTTCGAATAAAATGGTAGTATGTATATCTGATTTATGTAAGATTTCCCAAGAGTGTAGATACTCTAAAATACAGCGTATGGCCAACAGAATAGGAAATAATCATTTATCAATAAATGTCCTTAAAATATTTGAATATTGAGGTATATATTGCTCTATTATTTTCTCCAAGAATAAGATGCCCATGACTTAATCCCTGATAGATTAGGTAAAAAGTAGGCTTAAGATAAACTTTAAGTTCTACTTCTATATGGACTTTTTAATGTACAATATAGGGAAAATATAATAAATCGCAATTAAAAAAAAGGTTTACAGGTGAAATTTTTATCTATCCTATTTGGTTTTAAGATTAAATGTCTTAAAATACCTACATAGTTAGAATCAGGTTACATTTCATCTACTTGCTGAATCTTAAACAGCTATTCAAATGTAATCCTTTACATGTTGTAGTAAAGTTGCTCTATTACTTACTTAAATTTAATTTTGTTGTATATTAACGTGCTATGAAGCATGTATATTTAGCCGCGCGGCTGCGGCCTAGGGTGATAGCTAAAGATAGCTTAACTTTTATTTTGTTTTTGATTAAAATCAATTAGTAAGATAATATTTTTCTTTCAAAAGAGCTTTCAACGTTAAATTTAAAGCTTACTAAAATTATACGTCTAGAAGTTTCTGAGATCTTACTAGACAAACACAAATATTTATATATTAGCATAAACATTAAATGTTTACTAAGGCTTTACTGCTGCCAAGTTATCCTTGATGTGAGCTTTGTCATTCTTATATTTGACATAAATCTGTAACTTCTAAAATCAATAAGATTTGAAAAGATTAAATTATTGCTGAAATTTCGAACGTAAAAATTAATCCTAATTTCTAAAAGTATAAGAATGATTGCGTGTCCTTATAAAAGAATAATTACCAAGTAGACAAATTTAGGAAATTTATTTGCACTAAAGCTTGCAGATAACCAACCTATTTAATAACACCCTTTTCATTCAAGTTAATTAGTTCAAAATTTAGTTTCGTCTTTTTAAAAGCATATATACTTTTCCAACTGCACTATTACCACAACGTTCATGACAAAACAGCAGTAGTGATACAAAAAGTTCACAGACCTATGTGGACTAGTCCATGGCCGCCTCGGCTTAAAGAGGTGATACGAGGTGGGTGATACTTGAACCCGACACCTACCAATTATGAGGCACAACTATTCCATATTTTCTTTCTATAAAGAAGATATAAAAGATATATTTGGCATAAAATACTTTGCTAATCTCTTTGGTCAAAACGAGTCCAATTTTCTTGAATAATTTAGTGAACAAAGCATCAGAGAAATAGACAAACATTCTACAAATTTTATGCAAGCTCAAATTGCAAAAAAAGAATATTTCAGATTGACAAAAAAGTCGATATAACTTTTTTTTATAATACAAATTTTTATATGCTTCTTTTAATCCGTATTTTTTCTTTAAGTGGAGATTTCCTACATTTAGGGTCGTTTCCTTTATAACAAGTGTAGCAACTCTATACTCATTGCCATAAAGTATGTATGCCCATTCATGTTTGGGATTACCTTCTGGCACTTTGTTATTAACAAACAACTCTATAATAAAGGTTTTAATTGAAGAATGTCCAAATCGTGCATCCTGTAAATGTTTAAAATATTTATCAGAATCTCAAACCCAAACCCTAGACAAATATGGGAGGTTCAAATACTTTTCTCTTGAAAAGATAATCTTAATATTTTGTTTTTTTTCCTTTTTAGGCCTCTTAATGATGATAACCACATGAAGAAGGAAATAAATGATAGAAATAGTTTATTTTATTTCAAATTTTTATTACGAAAAACCTATGTATTTCGAGTAGAGAAAATAATTCTAATCTGCAACTGTATTAGATTAAATGAATTGTCTGTAAATTGCGTCTATATATCAGGGAGGCAGAGGATAATGATCCTAATATTAATCTGCAACCTTTATTCACACCAATAGTAGATCTATATATAATACCAGCGGCTACGCCCTCCTAGAAGCCTCTAGGGGCACTGAAGGTAGGAGGGGGAAAAGTCGACCTCATCCAATTTTAAATTTAAGTTTCAATAGAGTAGAAAAAACTATTTTTTTGGGGGGAGGGGGGTGAAGACACCCTCCCCAAAAATAGCTTAAAACCTTCCCAGGACATACAAGAAGCTTCACTGTAAAGGAGAACAATATCGGTTCAGCGGTTAGCGAGATCCTTCGGGACAGACAAAAAACGCTTACAACTTTATATAATAGGATTAAAGGGATAATGCATAAAAAATTCATTGTATTATCTCTCAACCCTGATTAAATGATTTTCTTTCAAGTCGGACAGGAAACGTGTCCAATTTTATTTGAGTTCTTATATATTTGGTTGCTTTTATAGTTGTAAATTAAATATATATTAGTTTAAGCCTATCAAATTAAAAGCCTAAATCCTTGAGGGAATTAAACCATTGACTAGGTATTTAAAAAAATACTTTTCAGTGAAATACGTACCTGGGATAAGATAATAAATTGATCTACATCCACAATGATGATAAACAAATTACTCTTCTGTAGATTAAACGTATTGGTTGAATATCTTATACACTTCGAGTTTGGAACCAACCAATAAAAATTCATTAAAATTTTCCAAAGCTTTTGCATCACAAATAAGATATACATTAAAACTTTGGGTACCGTTGTGATATATGTACAGTACAGTGTCCCCTTCCTCCCTGCATTAGTTACAACATTTACTACCTCTTTACCAAAAGTTTGCCTTAATATATATAAAAGCCTCGCTTTTTAAAAGTACTGACATAATTTAACGAAGTTTAAAGTTTGAAAGAAAAACTGCAATAGAATAGGTGCAGCTAAAGTAATTTTTCATGCAGGTGTGTTTATTTATTACAGCTAGAATGACATTGTTTGTTGGATTCCAAACCATGCATGATATTTTTATGAATCGATGCTATTACTGTTGTTTTTTTATGTAAAACATCTGACACAACTAGATTAAACATTATTTGTTCTTACATTCGAAGTCTATCACCTGCCAAAACAAACAGCAGAATTTTTTTTTTCATGCAATCGGTTATTCCTTTTTTAGACATCTTCATACTAAAACACTCATTGCTTAAAAAGCCAACAGAACCTGTATTTTTTGTCTCTTTTAAAAAGGTAGCTATTCTAAATCGAGGGATAGTACTGTAAGACACTGGGAACAGTTAGGTCTTTTACATTTTTAAGCGAAAATTGTTTGATACTTATAAAACTTGGCAAATATTGTTAAATTTGATATTCACGACAATTGAAGCACAATAGCTATAAAGCATTATTCAATTTGTCCTAATGTAAGATGAGGTTCTCTTGAACTTTTTTGGTATTATCATGTTAATGTGGTATCCGCCTAGGTTAAATGGCAGACACCCGAGTTCAAATGACTACGGCAGTGCGAACAGACGTGGACACATATATTATAGAGAAGCTACGCTTCTCTAGCAATCACTAAGTAACAAACAAAGTCTATTCAGATGTTCCTTTATTCAGGGTCTAAGGTTTACTAAAGTTATATACAACAAACAATAAATACACAGATTGGAATAAGTAATCATAAACAGAATCAATATAAATACATATACAATAATCAGTTTGGGCAATAATGATCCCCCATCCCTGGAAAGGGTGGGGCACAGTGAGCCCAGGAATCCAATTTTGTGGAAAAAATTAATAACTTCCTTATTTTTCAACCAAATCAAACAATTTTTTTTTTTAATTAAAAGGTTTTTATAGTACCTTTTACAGAATTAACAAGATTACCCCTTCCTCCCTCTCTAGATGATTGGGGGGTCAAAATATCACCCCCAAAAATTGGTTTTTGGTCGATTTTGACCCAGGCCACTTTGAATGGCCATCACGGCCAGGGAAGTTATGAGAAAAAAATTGTGCAAAATAGCAAAGATGGGCAATGGCCCAGTGTGTCAGGTGACATGTGTCCCAGGCCTGTCAGCCAAGCAGTCTGGCCGCACTGGCATGCCAAAAATCCTCAAAAACTTCAATTTTTGACAATTTTTGCGCCCTTTAACTGCAGCTGTCGGCCAAACGGCCGGTCAGACCACCTCCTGATGCACACCCGCCAATCCGGCTTGGAATGACCTACAAAAAAGTGGTAATACACGTGGCTGCGCCACAAACACACGCCGCCCTGTGTGCAAAAACACGACAAAAAATTGTCATTTTTTTGGTGTGCTAACTTTGCCGCCAATTAAAGGACGGAAGGCGGCCGGCAATTATCTCTGATTTCTTCTGATTGCAGTTAGAGCCGGCCATTGTGGTTCTAAAGATACCTTTAGATTTCTGGTAGCCCCTCCAGGAGGCCCTCAGGGTCCAATACACAAGGGCATAGTAAAATTTTATTTTGAGGTGCTCTAACTTTTCCACCACTGGTGGGAAAATTTTATGCTATGATTTTTTGGAAAGGCATTTTGCCAGATTTTTACCCTGTAAAAGGATTTTTCTCTATAATGAAATCCGGCAACAAATTATATAAGGATTATACACTAAAAATAGCTTAAAACGACCTTTACAAAAATATCTATAGAGGTTAAGCAACTAAGTGAAAGTTGATAAGACCAATGGGATCCTCTTATATATAGCCTAATTAATGCTAGAACTTCATCCTAAAAATTTTCACCTCGTTGCTAAAAAGATCAAGGTATTTGAATCAGAGCTTAAAAAATATTCAACGTGCTTTTTTTTGCATTTTCACCAACTTTTTTTAATATGGATTCAAGAGGTTTTTTTATACAAAACTATTTAGTTTCGTGTTATCCAGCGTTAGATAATTGCATGACGGTTCTAAAATGGTATTACATTACATCCTAAGTTAATATTTGATTAAATGGCAAGTAAAACAAAAAAAAATTTAAAAATATTTTTTTTGGGAGATTTTTGTATCTAAATTTCGTGAATTCCAGGGTAACAACTTCAGAAGGCCATAAAAACTTTAATTTTTTAAATTTTTCATTAATTTAAAATGGCAAACCTCCTCTAATATGATGAATTTTAACATGGACTTTTAAAATAATTGATTTTCTAAAGTTCGATTTTGGGCATAAATAATTTTTTCCACAAAGTTGGATTCCTGGGCTCACTGTGTGGGGGGAATTAACAATACAGCTTAACCATAATAAGGCTGTCAAAATCTATCATTAATTTTAGGCATAGGGAGGGGGTCGGCTGACCCCTTCCCCAGTACTCGGGGGAGGGCCCTCGGCCCTTCTCCGAACCAAGGTCAGGGTTGCCATAGACATGGCTCACGGCTGCCGAATACCACATTAACACCATACTATACTGAAGTAAATTTAGTTACAAGAATGTGAACAATAAACTTATTCTAACGTATGTGAGTATATAACCCAAGCAAAGTTAGTAAGTAAAGAAGAAAGTAGGAAAGAATTAAAAGCCTTCGTCAGGCGATGATGATAATGAACGATTTATTTTTACCTTTTTCCCTCTTTAGATCCTGTAAACGTTTACAATATCAACATAAGCCTATAGTTATTGGACAAATGGCTCTTATTTTAGGTGGAATTTTGTAGTAAGATTTACATTTGATTGTCGATATTGTGTCAGAGTCCAATAACCATCTACAATTGACATACAGTCAACACAAACCATTAAAATCCACCAAATAAAAAAATGTTCCTGGGAAATCTGAATAAGCACACACTAAAGATAAAGATGTTAAAGCTAACCTTAATTGCGTTGATACTGAATTCATTGTTGATAATTTCAACGTCCTTGGTTGTTACTACTGAAACTGATCTAAAATAATAACAGATTTAAATTAGATAGTTGGAGTAAAGGATAAGGAAAGAAAAGTTGATAATAAAGTGTTACTTTTAGAAAGTAACAGATAAAAACAGAATGAATTTTTAAAACACCCATTTATATAGGTAGGTCATCTGTAGGTTTGATCATCTTTTCACAAATATGAAAATTTAATTAGTTACCAAAGTCAATTTATCTTTAGGAATAAACCCTCCAAAACTTTTGTGTAAAATCTTGGCTTAGGTTTAAATATTTCGGAATTAGGGTGAAGATTAATTCATCATTTCAAGCATAGGCTTAATATGCCTTTAATGTACTCAAGTCTTATAAACTATTTAAATTTCCCTTCTTAAATATTAAATATTCAAAAGTTTTCAACAAGATAATTTACAATTTTGACAAAATTTATAAAAATCGATAAACCATATTCTTCCTGTATAATGTATACACATAAGTTTAGTCTATTATTTCATGAATAAAATTTAAATTTTAATATCTGTATATTGACTATATCATTATTGTGTAATACTTAGGAATAGAATATTCTGCCACCTTATATTTGTAATTTATTTTTATAGTTCAAGGGGTTGGGAAGAAAATTTGATTTACAAAAGCAGACTCAACCCCCTTCAAAAAATGTATTTGGTACATCATAAAATAAAATATTAAAGTCTTTATTCAATTATTATATCTTTCAGTTTTAATTCATTTTAAGAAAATCTAATCTTGTTATAAACTTACAAATTTAATTACAGAAATCTTTATCTTTTTAAAATTAAATATTTTTTAATAATGAAATTCTAGAATATTGTTATTTATTTGATGATGAACTTATGGAAATAAAGCAGAGTAGCTGCACTACTGTTATTTAATAAGATTAATAAATGCAAATGAATTTTAATTCTACATGGAAAAGGAAAAGTTTTAATTTTATAAGATAAAGACATAATAAATATGTTTCCTATTGTTTAATTTTAGTGTCATGTCACCTTTTTCTGTCTCTCCAAAAACATTGTTAAATTTTTTATATATATTTTTATTCGATCTGTCTACATATCCACCATCCCATGCAAAGCACATAAACGGGTTACTGAATCTTATTTTGTTTTGAAATGCTTTACAAACTTTTTATCTAAATGACAAAACCCTAGGGGCCAGGGACGACCCCCCTTCATAGTCAATAAATAAATTTACATTTTCCTCTACCTTTATTCAAATTTACTGAATTATTTAAAATTTTCATCTATAAGTCTTCAATATTAGATAAATTAATAAACAAGGATGTACGTACATTGCTTGTAAAGACGAAAATTGAAAGATTTTTTTTATCGAAAAATAAGAGGGCACTTGGAGTTTATTTTCTAACCCTAATTCAAGTGTGTGCCCTTCCCTGTTTACCTTTTTTATAGGCTAAGTGACAAACTAGTTTTGTGGCCCTGAGGAGCTGAAAGCCTGGGCCTACAAAACAGGCATTCTAAACATATTTTTCTTGTAAAATTTTCCTTAATCGGGAATAATCTTAAATACGATAAGAATAATTTTTTAGTATTGCTCAGAACCGATTTAAAAAAAGCGGATTTGAATCGGATTCGGAACTGTACAGGAATCACGACAAATGCGCAAAGCAAAATAGTTTTACCTCGAATACACACGAAGGAAGATAGAGTCTCGTATCTCCAACTTATTTGTCCTGAAAAAATATTAAAATCAATAAAATTAAGCAATTGTTATAGAAAAAAAACTATGTTTGTTATTAGATGAAAATAAATTTGGATATTGGATTTTGACATAAAATTACTATTATATATTGCTGCCCAGAGTTCCTATAAGCAAGGATGTCAAGTCATAATGTGCTTCAACGTGGAGCTTGAGCTGGCCTTAGTTGCTATACAAAAGTGTGTCGTCATGTTCCATGGCTACTTAGGTTCAAACACTGAGAAACTATGGCTACTTACACACACACACACACACACGTATTGCTGCGCTACTTTATGGATTAAGTTATAATCGCTCTATTACTAAAGGTATGTATAAACATAAATCTTGACATTTGGTTTTAGCCAGGCGCGTGCACAGGATTTTACCCACAGGGAGGTTGGGTTGTCTGCTAAATTCTTTTAGACTTCCCAATAATTTTGTCAAATAAATCCATTAAAAATGGAAGATATTAGCGATTTATTGAAAGCGGTACATTTGTTATTTTAGCCAGGAGGTGGATGTTACATTTTCAACATTTTGCACGCACCTAACTAATATGATAAACAATGTCTGTAAAGTTATCCACTTTGGATCAACACAAATACAGATTTACTAGTTTGTATAATTAATTAATCTAAGCTAGTCATGTCGTAAGTCAATCTTTAAGATTAGTATATTCTGGTAGATATTCTGTTAAAAAAAGGGAGTAAAAGGAGGGCGGGTTGTATTTATATCATAAGGAATTTATGGGATACTGGCAATAATTCTTTTGTTAGTAACAGACCCATTTAGCTATAATGACAGCTATTAGACAAAAATTAGAAAAGGAAAGAGGGGACTTTTTGATATTATTTCTTTGTGGATGTAAAGAAATATTTGAAGGAAAATTATTTAACATATTGTATTAAGTCGGATATAAAACTTAAAATATTGATAAACCCTCAAGTATTTAAGTATGACAACTCTATAGCTCGAATAAAAAGGTACACATGTCCCTTTTATGTATTATTTATTTGGTGAAGGCTTTTAATATTTCTGTTTTACTTAGCTTTTACTTTGTTTTCTCCTTTTTTGGATAATCGCTAAAACTATTTTTATAATCACCAATGGAAATCATAACAACAAAATACACTATCTAGTTGTACATTTGTTGTAAGAATTTAATAGAGTTTTAAAGAATAAAGAATCCAATACAGAACTACTAGTTGCTTTGCTACTAACCTCTAAGAGATGTCAGAGTAGTCTAGCCTAAAATCACACACAAAAACTTACTACTTTATATTTTACAATTATTAATCTTCTATGTATATACATCAAGTTTCCACTTTTCATATTGTGATATTATTAGTGGAAGCAATACTTTTCTTGAGATGTCCTATCACTGTTGTCCCTGGTCTTGAATGCTAATGTAATCATTTGACGAAGCCAAATATGCTCTCTTCTGATATATGTTATCACATTTTAACAAAATTATGAATATGAAAATAGCTGGATGTCTACATTTCTACTAATATCTCAAAAAGTACTGGCCCGGTTACTTTTAAAAGAAAATGTTCGTATTTTTAACTGGTCGGAATTTAGAACATTTTTTTGGATAGCAAATAATCTGCTTTTTGTATGCATGTGTACAAGTCTATAGAAGGATGAATGTTAATTTGTTTTTTAGATATTTAAAGAAAAAGCTGCTTCAGCCTAAAAGGAATTTTTTCCATTTCCAATACTTTATAAATCAAATCTAACTTAAAATATCTAAAGCAGCTACAGTATTATCCAAAATACATGTATTTGCTGTGTTGAAAAAGCACTGTTATTCTCTTATGATTAAGGTAGAGCCTCTTGTTAAATATATTATCTACATTCCAGAGAGTCAAAATACAATATTCTTCATTTTATTGATTAAATTTTAATTTGATTTGATTATGCAACTATCGAGCTGGTTTCAATGATTACTTTATACTAAACCAGCGATAACGCCTAGATGCCTCTAATGGCACTTTATATGTTTTTTTTTTTTAAATATGTAATTATTTTCTATGTTGCGTTCAAGTCTCTGCGTAAAAGTTTTTTTTCAATTTTTTTGTGATTTTTCTTGGGAGGGTGGTACCCTCCCCCAAAATAATTACAAACCTTCCAGGGACCTATGCGAAGCTACCCTGTTAAGGAGAACCCGATCGGTTCAGCGGTTAGCAAGATCCTTTTGTACAAACAGATACACAGACAGACAGACATCGTTCTACTTTGTAATATAGATTAGGCCTCTAGGGGTCCTTAAGGCCGAAGTCTATCTCCCCAGTTAAAATTGTAGTTTTAAAAAGAAAAAGTTAAAAAAATATTTTTGTGGGGGATTATTTTTCCTAGAAGATTTCTCTTGGGAGAGTGGTGGTACCATACCCGAAAATAATTATAAAGCTTCCCAGGACCTATGAAAAGCCACCCTATTATGGAGAACCATATCGCTTCAGTGGTTAGCGAGATCCTTCGGTACACACACAAGGACAAAAACACGCAAACCCTGTTACTTCATGATAAAGATGTAATAGTGTCAAGTGTTTTACTTAAGTCTAAGTATCATGAAATAAACTTCAATTGAAAATTATACTGATCATCAAAAAATTGTATAAAACAATATTTCTAATTTATTATTATGAAAACTATGGGGAATTTTTTTATATAATAATAATTGGTTGGTTAAAAGCTAGCAATATTTAGACTCTTCATTTTATAATTTCTACAGAAGATTGGGGTTTAAATCAATATATTGTACATTGTTTTATTATAATCTTATACATATGAGACTGACTTGATAATTCTAGGTTTTATGAAAACTTTTTTTTTACTTTTTTTGTGTATAACTTCCTTACATATACAACCATGTTAAAAACGATTACCTGGAAACATTGATCCCAAGGGCTGGCACATGGGTAAAAGTGGACTTCAAGATACGGAATTCTTTCACGTTATCAACTGTCATCTAAAAAAAAAAAAAATTAGTTAATTTTTGTTATGCCTTTCAAAATTTCAACTATTTCTAGATCAACCGATAGTTTTAACTATTTTCTAAGTGAAATAAACGTTCCAGATAAAAACAGAATATATCTTGAGACAATTTTTATAACCTTTTAAACTTATTAAAAAATATCATAGATGCATTATATTTAATCTTTAATCATCCTTAATTTCTCTTTGCCAACTATAATTTTGAACCAAACATAAAGGGCAGCTCTACTTCAAAAATATATTTAGCCAATTTATAACCAGTAGAATAATTTGTTTTCAGATTTAATTCATATTCATTATTTAATTGACCTATTCCTCTTTTTATTTATAGTATTTTCTCACCTGAATTGGCTCAGCTACATGTAGAGAATTCAGAGTAGCTATGGCGATGTTGTTGAAAATTAACTCCAGTTTCTGAAAACAAAAAATAGATTATTTAAATTAAATTATAAATTCATTATCATAACTTAAAAATGTTAAAATCATTAGAATTATGATTTTAACTTCTAAAAAATCCTCGCTCTTAATAATAGAAACTTTTATTCTTTTTATTATAGTTTCAATCTATTTTGTAAGATGGGGGGGGGGGGGGGGGTCGAATATAAATATGCTGAAAAAGAATAATAAAATACAAATCCAAATAATGTCCACTCATTTTGTTTGCTAACAATGTTCTACAAGTAAAAAAGTAAATGGAACAAGTGATAAGTCAACAAACAGGGTTCTACAGCAGATAACTAACAACTGCTTATATTTGTTTTGCGGTCAGACAGTAATGCAAAATTAACTAAAATAAAATAATCCCCACAGCAATTTATTTAGCTGCAGTTGCGGCTGATAAAAACCTGCGGCTGTCAAACCTAAAGAAAAGTTTACCCCTATAAAAAGTGTGTAATCTTTACCTAACCCCTGTAAAAGTATTTTCACAAAATTACTTATTTTTATACAAATAAATCCCTCGTTGTTTAATTGACCTCTAGCCAAAAAATAAGGTAAATTTACACGTTTCTCCACCTTAATCAACAAATATTTAATGAGCAATACATTGTAAGAAGTATCTTATAAAGCAGAAATTTGTATGACAAGACTCGGACCCTAAGTGAAACGCGGGTAATTTAAAGTTTAAATGTATGAACACTCTAGAGAGCTCTAGTATAAAAAGTAATCTTGTAAACGACAACTCATAAGAAAAGGAATCTTGACAAAAACTGTAAAAGTGGTAAAGTTATATTAAAAAGGGTGAAAAACACGTGATATGCATGTCAAAGAAATTGGATGTATAATTGTTTGTCTGTTTGTGCTTTATAAAATAGTATTCAAATTGTACAGAAAAAGTGTAGTACGTTTAATAAGTAAATTTGTAAATATATTATCTTTTATTTCTAAAAAAAAATCTTTTATAAGATGAAAGCTTAATTGTAAATTTTTAGAACTACTAAAAATCTCTTCTTCTATAAACGATTAAAATTTCCGAGCGTAAAAAAACTATCGACCGAACGATACGAAAACCTTTTAAAATAAAAAAGAATAGTATATAAATAAATAATATTAGAAAAAATAACCAAAACCAATTCTCCAGATAAATAAAGTAATATTTATGAGGACAATGAACCTAGTAATTACGTTTAACAGACACCAAAAAAGAAATATCTACTTAATACTCCAGCAGGCAAACAAAATATGGACTGGTTAAATTGAAAAACAAAATAAGATAAGATTTATTAATATTTTACGAAGTATTCTTTATGTTAAGAGAATAAAATCCACAATATTATTCAGGGCCAACGAACATGAAGAAAATGTTTTTTTTTATACAAAATGATTGAAAATTGCATAATTAATGTTTGTACCTCATGCAATTTTCATAACAAGCTCAGCGCTTACCATAACAAACCATCACAAAGAATTCATACGATGCTAATTATATATTTTCATATTTTAGCACTAGTAGAATTTTTACTTCAACTTCTAAAAATCTTTTAAGACAGAATCATCCCAAAAATTTTATGCACGAAACATTAGATGTATGTGAAAGCTATTCCATGTTAGTATGTTTTTAAAAAATATTAGAAAAAATGATTTTTTTTTACCTATTTCAATTTATTTGAAGATTTTTGTTCAATTATTTCTATAACATTATAAATGGAATTATCTGTTATTACTGCTATAGTTATGTGCATGATTGTCATTGAAAGGAGAAATATTTACTATTAGCTAAATTGTTGCAACACCTAATTTCTAAGCCTTGTAATTATTCAACAAACTTTAACTTTACCTAGTTTCAAATATTATGGGCTGGTTCCATATTTATATAAAAAATAATATATCCGTCAAATACTTCAGCTACTACGTCAGACAAGTTATATGTCTTGTTTTAGTGGAGTTATGAATAATTAAACGATATCAGCATTTCAAAACCATGCTTTTCAATAATTTTTTTACAGGCATTCTAATATTATCAATATTTTCAGTATAACTTGGTTATAAAAATTTGGGTACCAGTGTACTTTACAGTCCAATATGCCCATCCTCCCTGATTTTTTAAAGATTTATTTCGCTTGTGGACAATTCCTTGTATAAAATATGAAATATAAACCTATAAGAAGTTAAATCGCTAGAGTAAGGTTTCTATTGATTTTTTTTAGAAAAATAATTATCTTTTTAAGATTTAATTACTAAGTGCAATTCAATCTAAAAACCAACATACTATCAAATTATGTTTTAATCCGCGAAACGTGTACTAAAATGTTTAGCTTTTCTATTTATAAATATTGTGGTTCTTAGTTTGTTGTAAAATCTTGATTAAAAATAAAGAAATGGAGCCTTAAAATTCTCATCTACTTATTTGCTGTCAACTGTCTAACTAATTATGTAAAAATAGTTTATTCTACGAAAACTATTCCTTTTCTTATTTTGATATATTATTTATAAAAGAAAAAAATATTAATTTTCTAACCATCCCATTTATATTAATAGTTATTAATTAAGAAATAATATTTGTTATTATGAAAATAAACATAAATATTCTGATTGATAACTGGATGGATTATTAACATTTGTTGTAATAATTATGCTATCTATCCACAAGTAACACTGATAAATTTAAGATATTCACAAATACAAGGACGATCAAATCCATTGCAAGAAAAATTTTCAATGCATTAACTTACAAAAGTTATTAATCATAAATGTTTCCTTATTTTCGGTGAAAGTATATTTCTTTCATTTCCTATATATTCTAAGTAATTTTAGCGTGTACATCCGACTGACAAACAATCAAACACATATACATATAATTTGTGGAAAAGCTTTGCTGTTTAAACTGAATTACCTGTCTTTCTGTATATTTGATGTCAAACTTGATGAAATCTAAAAAAAAACATATATATAAATATAAAGTTAAGGCACAATGGGCAATAAAAATGAGAATACCTAATTTATATGCTTAATTTTCTGTTTAAGAATAGCAAATTAAGGTTTTTGGGTATTAAAATAAGAATAACATGTCTGTAGAAAACCAAAGAAATAAAGTTTCTAGCCTTAGCTACAGGCTACACATATTTTAGTACGGCATTTGTCCCATTGTGATTATATTTGGTTCTGGCGGTTACACAAAAGTATCTCGTCCTGATTCATGTCTGCTTAGATCCTAACTAAGAAACTATGGCTACACACACAGCGATTAAAAACTAGAGCTTACCAATTGTGACATTGCCAGAATTGACGAAGGAGAAAGGAAGATTTGATGGGTTTATATTCTCAAAGTCCAGACCTTAAGAAATAACATATCTTAAATTTATGTTGACACATGATAGCAAAGATAACAATAAATATTTAAAGGAAACATTATAATTTAATAAAAAGTGCATGTTTAAAAAATTGTCATCAGCGAAAAAGAGATATTTTATACAGAAAATATATTTTACCTATTAAAAGATCTGTACAACTTGTAACGGTTACACTGCGAATCTAAAATTGAAAACATGATTAAAACTAAAATCATAATACAAAAAATATTTGTTAAACTGTATGTCTGTTAGGCTAACACAAGTCTATCCATTGACTGTCAGTCTGTTAAACATTTAAACGTCTAAAAAAACTTATTCTCGTTTCCAACATCCAAAGAAAATTTGATTTTTATTCATTAATTTTCACAACTTTTTTTCCAGATATTTAAGATTATTTATCCTAAGAATAAATAACTAATGTTATACCTAATTCTCCCTGACAAACCAATTATAGAGAAGCTACGCTTTCAAAACAAACACAAAATTAGATAGATAATCCATATAATTAGTCTAGGTGAACATAAAAGACATTTTTATTCATACAATTAAATACAATACAATTAAAAATCAATAGATAACACATAAAATCATATGATCAGCTGATGGCCTACTGGACTAGCTCCTTATTTAAATAAGCCAGGGGGGGGGGGAGGGAGGGATACCTAGCTAAAATAAATCCAAACTGACTATCAACATACCAACTTAATCCCACCAAAACTACAAAAACCCCAAAAACCAGATTGACAGGGATAAATATATATAACACAAAAATAAAAAGTTGTTTCAATCATTTTTCCAGACTTAAAAACGATGTCTGGTAAAAATTATAAAAATCAGGATTTTCTGAAAACTCTAATAATAATCCTTGGTCAAATTCAAATCTTGCTAAACAGTTTTATTCATTAGAATTTAATGATATTACTCTGCTACTTATGGAATATATTTCTTTTTTATTTGTAGTTTATTTCCCATATCCCTGGAAAGGCATAGACAGTGCAATGCAAGTATCGGATTTATGGTCAAGTTTTATGACAAATGCTCTATTTTTGATGTTTTATAAATGTAGTATGATTCCAGTAAGCTAAATGCATAGCTATATAGCGATATAGCAAAGCTCGAGTAGCTAGATGCCTATACAAGTATGTATAAAAATTGGGATCTCAAGGCTTATTCTTTTGTATACAATTTTTAAATTTTTATTTTGTTGGAAAGTAAAAACATCCTATTATGAGTTTAGGTGTAAAGAATTCATTTTGAAGTATTTTCTTTAACTTAAAGTCTATGATAATTCTTGGTATAATTAATGATCAATACATTTCATGCTTTTTATTAGTCTGCCTGTCTGTACGTCTTAGTGAATAAAGTAATTTTCTTTTCAGATAAGTGTCCTATACGTTTCCATTTTCTTTTGATAGTGTTTTAAAATAAATCTTGGGTCATTTTGAAAAACAATGCCTATCATAGGATAAAAAAATATAAAAATATGTTCCTAGGTTTGAAATAGATAGAAAAAGATGCCAGCTAAATACAAATCAAAGAATGTATATAAGGTATACTTGTAAATCGTATCTTAAGAAATTAATCAACATCTCGGAAAAAGTTGGTCCTAATTTGTTAAACTTTTTAGGATGATTTTGGGCTAATATTCTGACATCCCCTTCCCTCCCTTATAGGTTATATTAAAAACAGATTGAGCAGTTAAATAATAATAGATAGATAAAAGGCCTACCTCTTGTCCTGCATTCCTAACAAAATACTCGAGTTTGAGATGCAGATAATTGCTGGGCTGATCCACAGGACACTCACATCGTAGTTCTTTGTTCAATGGCTGCACAACATTTAGAATATTTATCTTATCTCTTTAAAATCAAATCTAAATTTGCTTGTGGCTTCGACTCTTGTCCTATTTGGGCATGTAGTAAAAGCTCATTTTTCTTCACTTTTAGATCTTTTTTTCCTTAGTGTTTAGGTTAACTATTTTCTTAGGTTATTTCTCTTTTTGTCTTATACTGTTATTACCTATCTTTCCACTGCTATTTCCGAGATCTAAATTGACACATCCAGCTGTGCGCGAAGCTTAGCAATCTAAGATTGGTCAAAGGATTCTCACATCTGAATCCCAACTATTTACAAAGAATCAGCTTTACAAACATACATACACACTCCTAACTACTTTAGCCTTTGAAGCAATTTATGACATTTAGTAATGAAGCCTAATATACTGTTTTTAAAATTATTTTTCCTGTTATTAATTTTTAATTTACACGCAGATTTTACAAAAATTATTAATATTGGTTTTATAGAAGAAAACTTTCCATGACAATTTGTTTATTTGGATTGAAATGCTACAGTTGGATTCTTCAATAAATTTTATAGAATTTAGGCATTTTATTAAAACAAGTGTAATGCTCTTCATTTTTGTAAACATTTCCGAGATACTCACTCCCGTTAATTATTAAGATTTACAATTGTAAACTGTTATATATCATTTAACGCTGTTCTAATAATGACTTTAATTGTTAAACATTTTTAACTTAAATTTTTGAATATAGAACCTAACTGTGTTTACATAGTAACCCTGATAAAGTGATAAAACCGATAAATTCTATGAAAAAACAATGAAAATCTAAAGCCTTCTCAATAAAAATTTGGTCAAAATCTATTTAAATTATCATTCACCTATAATTAAAGATAATAAATTGAAAACAAGGATAATAATTTTCATTCTTAGCGCAACAATAACAGAAAATGCCAGAATTAAACAAGTTGGTTAACTAGTTTCAATTGACGATTAAAATACAATTTAGTGCAAATCTACGAACTTTTGTTGGTCCTGGCCTTCCACCCCTCGAGGCTTAAAAAACTGGTTTTAAACTTTTTTTTTAATTTAGCATCCGCGGAAAGCTGTCTATAATACGATGCAATAAATCATTATTCCTAATATAAAGTTTCAAATATAATAATTCTCCAAACCCTTACAAATTTGACTAAAAGAAACTTTATTTCAAAGTTAAGAAAATGAGTTTCAAGTTTTATTTCTTTTAGAATAGTTAGACTTTAAAAGTTACATTAAAAAGCTATCAAAAGTTTTGTTTAAGTCTAGGTGACTCTAACTCAAAGGGAAAATAAGCAGGGATCCAAAGGGATAAGACAATGGCCGATAATGGATGTAAAAATCCAATTATGAAACACAAAAAAAACCTTCTATATATTACAATAAGTGGTAGAAACGTTTGGACACTTAACTATATATAAAAACAAATCAAAATTCAATGAAACTCCCAAAAGTTGGTTAACAAGTAATAAAATGATAATATAAAACTTTAGGGAATAGTGTAATAAAAAGCCAAATGTCCCCTTTCTCCCGGGAAAATAATATATAGGGACGATATCTCTTAAAATTAAACAAAATATCTTTGATAAATTTTTGTTTACTACATTTCTTTATTACAGTAATATCATTGGAAAAGTTCAGATACTGCTTGTTTTTAAAACTCTACCAAGAGTTAATGAAAATACCCAAAGTTTTAAATCCAATGAATGAGTGAGTTTATTAAATTTTGGGCACCATTTTAATTTACAGTCTAAATCCCATTCCTCCGTGCAAAAAAACCACAAGTGTATAGATTCTCAGACTTAATTCTTTTTTAAAAGCAAATCTTTTCTTTGAATTAGGTATGTCCGCCTATAACTGATTTATACCTTGCTTGCAGAATCTTATATAACAGTGGTATAAACAGAAAGTTCAAGCGTCACTTTTTTTAATGACAAATATAGGGATGAGAAAATTCTATCTAATGACAACATGATTCCTAGGGTGATTAATCATGATAGTGTAAGCGTCGCATCTCTATACCTACGTCTAAATATGTTTTTACGTCCGCTATTTTAACGTCGATTTAGGACATCCTGTTAATGAATATACTATTTTAATAAGCTTTCATGGGTGTTGTCATCCTTGTTTTATATTTAGTATATAATGTGTAGAAATATAATGTATATATACATTTGCTGAATGACAGCAATTGATGTATTTTTTTAATGCGTAGCATCTATACAGTAAATTTTGTGTTTTTTGTCGTACAATCCTACTGTGGTTTATCATTTATAAACAGCTTAAACTTTTAGAAAAACTTTTGTAAAAGATATATTATAAATGGGTATAATTTCTACTCATAATAAAGTAACAGGATGTATGTCTGTTTATTAGTTTGTTTGTTTGTACCGAAGGATTTTGCAACCCGCAAAACAGATTTACAGGGTAGCTTCTCATAGGTCCTGGGAAGGTTTAGAGCTATTTTGGGATAGGGTACCCCTCTCCTTATTTTTTTCATAAAATATAAGATGGGGGATGTTCGCCCCTAGAGTCCTCTAAGGACTCTAAGCCGCTTGTTATTGATATAAGAGTCCTTGTTGTTATAATGTACATTGTGTTTATTTTGTTTATAGATAGCTCTGTCAACAAAAAAAAAAGGAAAAAAAGTAAATAAAAAATATATATAGGAAACAACCATTAAAGTACATATTAACAAATTGTTTATTGAAAAATGGCTAATTTGATAGTTTTTTTTCCAAGCCTTTCATAAAAATTTTAAACCATTTTACAGATTCAATTGTGAGAAATGTTGCTTTATACGAACAGGTACTAAAAAGCTTTTTTCTATGTCATAACTAAATTTAGAGGGGGGGAGGGTAGGAAGAGGGTTGAGGTGTAATTTTTTTTTCATTACCCCTTATTTAACAAATAAAATACTAGAGGCTATTATAAAGATCAACCTACAATGTTATATTGTATAGAAGGAAAAATATTTTGATGTCCAAAACCTTATCTTTATGTTATATTATGTCTTACAACATTATAGTAAATATACAAAGACTTTACATAAAACCTGACATAATATGTTTATTAACAACACAGCCACTTTAAATAAAAGATAACTTTTTACATAAAATATTCAAGCCGTTACATATTTTATTCAGATATTGCAAATTGTTTCCTTTCTTTCGATGTCAATGTAAAGTTATTGCATAAAAAAAGGTTTCGGTAGACAAAAAATAATTACCCGTAATCTCTTATTCGTTGACTTTGCAAAACGTTTATTAATGTTAATTGATTGATTCAACAAGCTACAGGAGGGCTAATTTTCTCATCCGTATCCTTTAGTATTGTAAAGCAATGTATTGTCCATTGTCTCATCCATTAAGATCTCTGTTTATTTCATACAGTCACTGTGTATGTCACTCGTAAAAACAAACTAAGATACAAGTTGTGAAACAGTTGGAACTTCAAAATAAACTTTGTAGTAAATCAAATGTATGATTATTTATATCCACTTCCTTTTTCATAATACAAAAGATGACAATTTATAACCTACCCAACTAAGTGCATCGTATGAAGGTTGTACATTATCTTTTTGGGTAAAACAATCTATCTTTTAGCGTTGTTGTTAACAGCAAAAACAAATAATATAAGAATAAGGCGTTGTAAAACTTTTTGAAATGAAATTAAAAAATAACACCCTTACTGAGATAGAAAAGTCTACAATATTATAACCCTTAATTTAGGTATGATGATATACTTACCCTGAAATTGTAGCCCACCCTAACGGCATCTGACGGATAATGTAAAAGGAAATGTAGGTCGTGTAAAAGAAAATGAAGACAAACGACTCGTCATAAATCCTATCACATATTTCTGGAACATGTTCTTACCTCTTAGAATCATATTATCAACTTGGCTTTTATACTGCACAGATACTCTTTTAAATAATTATTACTTTTTGCTTCATTTTAGAGATAAAAATTATAATTTGCCCTAAATACTAAAGCAACAAGATATATAATTGTCTCTATGCCACTTGATCTAAAAACTTTTTTTTTTTTTTTTTTTGGGGGGGGGGGCGGTTACCCTGAACACCCCTTAAAAAACATTTGGTTTGGATTATATCGTCCTTATTTTATAGTTCAATGCTGTAACTTCATAAAATTACGTCATCTTATTTGTCTAATCGTAATTTGTCAATTTTTTTGTCAAATTCTTTTAAAGAATAAGACAGAGGACAGTAAATTGATGATCTGTATCTGGTCCTACCCCAAACGTAAGAGTCCCAAACGTCAGAGTGGACAAACGCAAGAGTCCCAAACGCAAGAGTCCCAAACGCAAGAGTCCCAAACGTCAGAGTGGGACAAACGTCAGAGTGGGACAAACGTCAGAGTGGACATTGCTTAAGTAAAACATCAGAGTCTATGCTATTTTAATTATATGACAAAAAATAGACAGTTAGGCCCCCTAGCCTGCCTAGCCGCGGGCGCTCGGCCCCCTAGCCTATAACCTAACCTAACCTAATCATAAAGAAAATGACTCTGGCTGCAGCACTCAGCACCCTGGCCTACCTAGCCGCAGCGCTCGGCCCCCTAGCCTGCCTAGCCGCGGGCGCTCGGCCCCCTAGCCTATAACCTAACCTAACCTAATCATAAAGAAAATGACTCTGGCTGCAGCACTCAGCACCCTGGCCTACCTAGCCGCAGCGCTTTAATGATTATAAAATCGAGACTCATACGTTTTACTTATAAAATGTCCACTCTGACGTTTGTCCCAAAAATCCTGCGTTTGTCCACTCTGACGTTTGTCCCACTCTGACGTTTGTCCCACTCTGACGTTTGGGACTCTTGCGTTTGTCCACTCTGATGTTTTTCCACTCTGACGTTTGGGACTCTTACGTTTGTCGTGGAACCCTGTATCTTTGTACAACCTGATAATGATATAATAAAAACCCATTGTCCTATCTCGGAATCCCTTGTTGAAGTTATTGCTAAGCTGTGGAAATCTTTGTCCTTGCTGACTTTACTCTAGGAATAATCTTTGATGTGAAGTCAACAAATCATGCTTGAAACTTTCAAGATAGCAAAATACCATTTTTCAGGAGAGGATAAGCAAATATCAACTAAACTTATTTAAATCACTTTTAAACCTTTACCATATATGTTAATAAAAGAACGATGGAAAATTATCTTCATTACTTATGTCTGATATTATATCTTTGGTAGCAAGGACGCCAAAGAGGGGGGGGGATAAAGGGGTGATTACCCCCCCGTAGGCACCCCCAAAATTTTAATTTTTTTACCTCCCCCCCCAAATAAAAAAGCTTGGACGCCCCTGTTTGGTAGATACGTAAAATCAAGAGGAAAACCTATCTAAGTTGTAAAAAGCAGACAAACAAACATCTTCAGCTATATAATGGATTTGCAGATAGAAAGATATTTTTTACAAGTATACCCTGTTCATTGTAAATCGTTATGTTTCTACCTTTATTAATGAATTATAAACAATACATTTAACAGCCTAATGAATACTTACATAAAGCTATAATATAGCTATAGCCAGAATATACTTTTTTTTGTACATTTTAAAAAGGTTTTGAACATTTACAATTGTAAAAAAAAACTTTTATTAAATGACTTGTTAAAAGGTAATTTCTTTTAAAATTTACTTGTTTGTCGTTAGGGGGTGGCTGAGAGATAACAAACCTCTCCCTTCCCTTCCCCTTATCCTGTCTAGCCCTGCTTGTAATTTTTTAGCATAAAATTAAAGTTTAAGTATAACCATACCAAACATAAATACAAAAGAGGGAATAACTTGATAACAGGCATATTGATATATCTACGGTACGATGATTTCATATTCTTACAAATAGAAAAAAAAACATTTAGTTGATGTAGGCTTTTAAAATCTTTTTGACCAAAATATATCATAACTTATCCTGTAATGTAAAGTAGTATGTTTTTTTGCCTGAAGCTAAATATTAGTGGCCCGAAGGGTTAGCATTTACAGGGGAGCTTTATAAATGTCCTGGGATGGTTTTGGGCTATTTTCCTGAAATCCCCGTCCTTCCCTAGAGGCTAGAGACGAACAAAAGGTATTACAATAAATAAGTCTTCCTTTAAATCAAAACATTGTGGCCTTATTTCTCCTAGATTTTTTTAATACTGGCCGATTTTTCTATATATTGTATTCTTGCCTCTTGGAGAGATTTATTCATTTTCATAACTTTAGTTAAATACATCCTTGTAATGTTTCTATTCATAGGTTATTTTCCTAAATCATTTTAGATATTCGTTTTTTTTTCTATTGTGTCTGTAAAAGCTTTTTTTATTTCCATTAACTTATTTGGTCTGAATACCAGTCAATTGGAATATAATTCAATATATTTTTAAAATTTTTGTAAAAAAAAGCAAGATAAATGAATATGATATTTTGTATTTTTTAAATACGTCAACGAATAAGAAGTTTAATGTCAAACAATATAATATAATACTAAAAATTACTGACAAGAATTCCAGTAAAGAATAGTTATTTCTTTCATCGTATTATAAACCGCTTTCCGCGGATATAGAATGTACAATTATAAGATTAAAACTATTTTTTTTTAGCCCCGAGTTGCCGAAGGCACGGGCTAAAAAATCTTATGATTGTACATTTATATATTCGTAGAAAGCTGGATATAATACGATGTTAGACATAGTTTTTTCATATGGATGAGAACCGGTTCCTATCCACCGGATTCGAATGAATACGAGAAAATATTTTACGGATTTCTGAAAAGCCTTCACATTTTCTTAGAGACTTACTTCCAAATGTTTTACTTCTAAAAACTTATTTTTTTTTGAAGCGGAATAAAAAAGTTTTGGATCTACTGCAGTCCACGGTAAAATATTGCTGGTAACGAATATTGCCAAAAATCTATGAATTTTAAAGGCTGCTATATGCCAAACGGCTGAACGTACAGATCATGCTTGCACACTGTTTTATGCAGCATAAGAAGGCCTACAAATAATCTGGAATAGCCATAAATCCATAATGCATAATTATCTCGCAGTGCAGAGAAATGCGCGAAAAAGGCCTATTTTACGCGTTTTATCTTCTGTGAAGCTTTCCCTGTGCACCATTGGATCTTGGCTATTCCAGATTATTTGTAGGCCTTCTTATACCGCTTAAAATGGTGTTTTGTATGATCTGTACGTTCAGCCGTTTGGCAGTTAGCAGCCTTTAAAATTCATAGATTTAAGGCAATATTCGTTACCAGCAATATTTTACCGTGAACTGCAGTAGATCCAAAGTTTTTGTTGCCTGTAAAAAATATATTTTTACGCAGCAAAGCTGCTCTACAATATACACATTAATGATAAAATAACAAGTATTAAAATTAAACGAAACCTACGACTTAACAGTTATTATATACTAATGTTTAGAGCTTTAAGTATTACTTCCATAACTAAACTGACCAATTAATTAACCAATTAACCAAATAATGACAAATAAATGTTTTGGTCTTATGAATGCAAAATTCTGCTGCTTTTGCACATGGTTTCCCTAGTTATTTATATAAAAGTTTATAACTAGGACATGATACAATAATGCATTGCATACTTTTTTTATTAGTTCGCGCACAGGGTTTTGCCACAGGGTGCACAAAGTGCTCTCGAAAATTTTGTCACCTTCCATTTTATTTACATATATTAAGGGGTTGTAATAAAGACATTAAGAGGTGGTTATTTAAATACTAGCGGCTACGCCCCTAGAGGCCTCTAGAAGGGGAGAGTCAAAATTGACAACCCAATTTATTATTTTAGATTTTAAAAGAAAAAAAATTGTTATGGGGGGTAACCCCCCCCTTTTTAAATTTAATTAAAAAAATGTAAAAAAAAATTTTTTTCGGAGGGTAATTATTTCTAGGGGCAATTTCTCTTGGGAGTGAGATGGTACCCTCCCCCAAAATAGTTATAAACCTTCCCGGAACCTATGAGGAGCTACACTGTTAAGCGCAGATTTTAAAAACTTGAAATCCCCCTTGGTTATTTTAGGGGGGTGTAGACCCTTTTCCACCACCTCCCCCCCAACACGGTTCAGCTTTATCTTTATTAAGAGAAGCTACTTTTCAATAAATGATGTCGCTATCTTGACATTGTTGAAGAACTTATGGATACAGTTGTTTCATTTAAATGGTTTTAAAAACTTATATGTAGAAAAGCTTTGCTCTTAGAACTAAAACTAAACCGAGACTAAATTCATGGAATTATTTGTGAGCTGTCTTTACTATTTTGTATTTTGCATGACTTATGACTATTTCATGTAGAGCCTTAATTATAAATAAAAACTAGCACTGACAGGGGTATATATTTTTATATATAATTGTAAAGTTTGGAATAGAGAAGGATATTTTAATACATCAAAAATAAATTAATAAAATATAAAACAGTTATCTCACATGTTTTTGGTTAAAATATTTTTCAAGATTTTCATGAAACATCATTTATAACAAACTTAGAAATAAAGTATCAGTATTTTTTTTTTATAATGATGTAGTTTAGGTATTGGTTTTAGTAATTGAATTAATTTGTATACTGGCCAACTACAAATTAATCTATAATACAAATTAGATTGATGTCTGTCCTTCCGTCCGTCTTAACTCGGTAACTACTAAACCGATTGGATTCTGCTCTTCAGGGAATATACCTTTTGGTCCTGTGGTGGTTTTAAGCTATTTTCTTGGGAGGTGGGACAGCCCCACCCCCCCCCTCATTTACAAAAAAAATTATTTGAAATTAGTGGTGGCAGCTCAAGTAATACCTAATTTACCTCTTGGGGCAAAGTCCCTAGAGGTTAGGGGCGAAGCCGCTAGTATTCCAAAAATCAAAGCTTGCTTTATCTTGTGTGAGCTCTGGATCAGATAATTTCCTTTTTTCCTATATTTGTGAATTCCCTTGGATATTTAATTTGTAATTAAGAGTGAAGGAAAAGGCTAATTACAGCTACAGTAAGAGATGGAATATAATACTTAAAAAAAGATTGTATGGCACAAAAAAAATAATTCCCTTTTTCCATCGTCATAACCTAAATTAGATATTTAGAAAAAAGGTCAATTTTGATCACAGCTAAACCTGGTTGATAAAAAGGTTATTATATATTTTTGTTAGATATTTTATTCAATTTCATTTAAGGGTGTTTGGTCTATTTCTATGATCCGACATATTAACATAAGTTATGTATAGAGTAAAAGGATTTTTAAACATCTTGGGCTTTTTATGTCAAAATATCATTTTATAATTAAATGTCCGTATCCGTTTATTTAGTCAGGAAAGGTCATAACAGCCAAAAATAAAAAAAGACTTAATTTACTTTTTTAAGGGTTATCAACCTTTCCACAATATTATTATATCAACAATAAACTTTTTTTCATTTAATATTAATATAAACAAATTCATATAATTAGGAAAAATATAGTTAAAATATGATAACTTTAATAATTATGTTAGAAGATACAAGGCGTGTGCACAGATATTTGGCAGGATGGAGTGTGTCTATGTGGAGATATTGTCAGGATGGAGTGTGTCTATGTGGAGATATTGTCAGGATGGAGTGTGTCTATGTGGAGATATTGTCAGGATGGAGTGTGTCCATGTGAAGATATTGTCAAAAAACATTGATGATTTGTCACTTGTTAGTATGTATGAAATTAAGACAGACAGACCAAGACTTAAATTATCAAAGAAGCAATGCTTTTTGAAACATTTTTGTTACTTGGATAAAAAAGTTTTAATGTTTAATATACAACTCACATAGGTCTGTTTCAACTTATAATTAGTTTGAAAAAACTTTGCGGTCTTGCTTTTTATACATTGGAAAAGTTTTGGGATGTTTGAAATTTTAGCCTATTTTGTTTTGGTAAACCATGCAGTGAAATTTGATAGCTAGATAGATGTATAATTATATGTAATTAAAAACTACATCTTAAAATCTTAAATAGGTACCTAAAAAATAATATTTCAGACGCACAAACGGATATTTATAATTATAAAGTAGCTTTGCTGATTAAAAGAAATATAAAGATACACATGTACATATTTGATATGCGAAAATGACATATAAACTGTTTGTTTATTGTTTTCCGATATTAACCGGTTATTCATTGTTTTTTCGATGCCAAATTCCCTAGATTGTTCCCATACTTGTGGTATAAATATATCAAATAATATAACATTTATTAGATATGTGTCCAATAGTGCTTAATTTCCCCCACCCTGTCGGTAAGTAGTGCTGTTTTTTACAAATAACTTTTGCTATCTTCATGTTTTAGGATCAAATCCTAATATAAGGATACTACATCAATAACTCTACTCGGGGACGTCCAAGCTTTTAGTTTGAGAGGGTAAATCAGGGCCGGTTTAAAAGGATTGAGGGGGGTAGTCTACTGTATTTTTTTTAATTGAGAGGGATAAATGTTTTAAAGTTTGAAGGGGTTTAACACCCCTGTACCCCCAACCTTGGACGTCTATGACTCTAATCAATTACTTTTCTCTTTTATAATTGTTTTGTAGTCATACTACTTTAAAAAGTTAATATGAGAAGTATCAAAGCTGCTCTATATTTCAAAAGTGTATGTCCGTATGACCATGAGCTACAATAGCAAAACAAAAAGTCATATGTCTAAAATTTCTTAAAATTATTTAGGTATACTTCTGAATATTTTTGTTTTTCAGTCAATTGTTTTTTTTTTGGTAGCTTCGCTAATTCTGTCTGATGTCATCCTTGTCTGTTTAACTGGTTATGTATATAAATAGAAAAAAGTATTGATTATTGATAAAAGTTTCTTATGCGTGAAGAATAAAAGAAACAAAATAACGCAACAAAGATGAAAATATACATAATCAGCATTGTTTGAAATAGAATTAAAACCATTGAAAATAATTTTATATTAAGATATATTTTTTTTCATTAACCATTTCATCATATTTTTTTATTATTTTAATATGATATATTGCTTTAAAAAAAGGTTCCAAAATACTTAAAAAAACCATCCCCCCCCCCTAAAAAAGTTCATTTATATTATTTTGTAAAATCTCAGTAACTGCTAATCAAATTGGGCTCTACCCTTCTGGGAATATACCTACTTGTCCTCTGGTGGTTTTAAGCTATTTTCTTTGGGGGTGGAACACCCCAACCCCCCAAAATAAAAAAAATTTAATTTTTTAAAATTTTTGAATACAAAAACCAGTAATTGGGGTGGGGGAACCCCACTACAACATTGGGCGAAGCCCCCATAATTCCCCCCCCCAAAAAAAAAATTCAAAAATTTTTTTTTACAAATTTTAAGTTTTGTGTATGCGAACAACCTAGGTTTAATTTTTACGAATTGAAATTTTTGTGCATACAGTACACAACCTGGGTTTAATTTTACCACAGAGTAATTAAACAAAGAATAACTTTTTTGAATATTTATATTTAGAAGGATTGACTTCCCATTACTTCATATATTATATATATAATTATATAATAGCAATATCTCACCTAAAGCCCAATTGATCAATCCCCCCTCCACTTCCAGGTTAAAAAATCAAAATTCTAAATTAAAATTATTTGTAGACCCAGCTAGTTTGTACTAACTAATCATTATTTAATAAAAGTTCCTAAAGTGTTAAAGCTAATGAATAGGAATGCGTTTTTAAAAAAAATATTGGGTATATGCATATTTTATAGACCAATGTCCCCTCCCTCCAGGTATAACTTATCCTCGCGCCTGCTTTGATGTAACAATTTCCTTTTCCTATTTAACTATCCCAAACTACATGTATCCCCCTCCCCCCCCCCACACCTATGTTAAATCTATTCCCAAAACAAAGAACAATTCCAGTCATGCTATGAGAGAAAATCCCTATCTCTCTAACAAGTCTAAAAAAGGAAATACTGATGTGAAGCATAGCTAATTAACTGTATAATTTGAGCATAGAACATTGTATATTTCCGTCTAATGATACTACATCTCTTTCTTTTACACTTTTTGTTATCTACGTCATCAATATTCTCAAAAACACCTTTCTTTAAAACGAAAATTAAGTATTCATTATGGTAAAGTAGTTCTAAAAGTGTTTGAGGGGTATCTTTGATTTTATTTCAACTAATTAACATTAACTGGTTAGCTGTGTAAATGATTGAATACAATTATATTTAGATTCTATTATAATAAGGTAAGGTTTTTATCTTGTAATTATTTGTTACCTAGGTTGATAAAATGATCATGGTCTAATATTGAATCCTTTTACTGCATCCCTATGTATAACCTCTCATAGCCACAACTTGTTTTTTTTCTGGTGTGCATAATTTGGCACTGAGAACTGGCACCAAAATTTGGGACGAGTTCCAAGAATAAATTCCTCAATCAAATCACAACACAATAGCAGTGTTGCTCTATAAAAATTTATGTTGTTATTTTGAAGTGTCATATGATCCTGGCAAATAAAACTTTTTCCAGCTCGCTCAGCAAAACTATTGATAGAGGTGTTCCTATAATCAACAGAAAAAAATAGTTACTACTAAATTTAAAAATGATCTACACTTTGATCAAACCTGCTTTATATTGTAAGTTATTTTTGACATATTCTTAAAACTAAGTAAGGAATTTAAGCCAATCAGAAAACAGTGTTTAAGAAAGTGAGTACTGAGTTTCATCTAAAACCAAAAGGATAACTAAACGTGCAACCAATGAGAGGACAGACCTGATTTATGAAAATTACCCTTGCTCATGAAATCAATTATGATATAATTCACGGTTAGTTTTTTATTAAATGAATAAGTTAGGGTACAATGTTTGGCACTTTTGATATAAGTAAATGATAATAACAAAGCCACAGAATACGATAATACCTTCAGAAAAATCGATGAAAATAGTTTTCATACTAAATTTTGGTTTTTTATATTTTTTCTAAAATGTCATGACAGAAGATGCAAAATGTCGTCTTAGTTTTTTGAAAGGATTAATCTTCTCTGAAATCTAAATTATCAAAATATTTTTTTTGGTAAATGATTATACGATATATGTCAAACATTTTATCAGAAAGAAATATTTAAAATTGTGAAGTAGAAACCTGAATAATTTTTCTTGTGGAAATAGTTTTCTGCAAATGTTGATAAACATATGTCTGCTAGCATTAAGATGTTTGTACTGCCAATACACGTTGGGTTTTATTTAAAGAATTTCTTTAAAATGTTTTTTTTTTTACATTATATACCAATAACGCAATATTTGCTATCAGAAAACCCCCGACTAAGACTCGCCTAAGACCCGATCTTTTAGGATTGCTTTGTAATTTACATTTTTGAAAGTCTTTCAACAGTATACACAGCAAATTCTCTCTTTTTTAACTAACTTTCCGAATAATATACCTAAAGCATTTGAATTGACAAAGGCTATGCTAATATTTTTACCATTCAAGTTTATTTAATATTCTAATAAATAGCGCAACCCTCCAAGTTTATGACTACTTTTCATGAACATATGATCTAAAGAATAAGCTCTGACGCAATGCCATATAAGGATATTATAATATTCATTAAAAAAATTGTTATTTTTGTATATATGTTACATTTTACAGTGTTTTGTGGCTCAAAAGAAAGACAATTAAAAATTATTTCATATTATATAGTTTAAATTACATAAGATAACCTAGAAATAGTAAAAAATTCCCTTTCTTTTTTTGTCGCAAAAGAGAATTCAACAAAGATTTTCATTAAAAAACACCTTAGTGTAAAAATTAAAAAGTTTAAACATGGTCACAAAAAGATTCAATTAGTTTATTAAATGTTTCATTTTCAGCAAATGACGATTAATCTCTATTACAAAGAATAAAGTGTAAAAAGATATTCTCGTTTTAATTTTAAGCAACTTAAAATGCATTTTAATACCTTTTAATGATTTATTTTTTAAAACATCATTTTATAAAATGTTATTGATTTTTAAAGTTATATATTAGAATGTTTTTAAATTTTGTTAACATTTTGTTTTAAATGTAGAAAATTGGTAATTCTAAACATTCAAAAAATGATTTTATTAAATTTTCATCACTTAAATTGCATGTTTGATGAAATTTTCAACTGATAATTCAAGAAAAATCGTTTAAGTTTTATTATATTTTACTTTGAAATGTTAAAAAAATATATTATTGTCAAAAATGTGGAAGTTATACTTTCCTCAAAAAAAGACCTAAAACATGCAAATTAACACGTGTAATGAGATTTTTTTTCTTTCAGGTTTAATTTTAAGTATTTATTGATATTTTTTGTAAAAAGGATTTTATATAAAAAGTTTTAAAACTCGAGTTATGCAGTGGTTCTAAAAAAGGTTGCGAATTTATGCAATTTTCTTGCAAAAATAATTTTCTAGGATTTTAAAAATAGCAAAGGGTGTTATTAGACGTACTTACAGATACAATTGCTAAGTCATTTTGGCCAAACACTAAAATAAAGTTTTGACATCTGAGGGTCCAAGCGTGAATTATTTGCCATTATGTCAATAATGAAAAAAATTCTTTTGCTAAAATGAAAGTATTGTCAGATTGTGGTATGTCATGGATCAAGGTGTAGTGCAGTAGATGTCAGGAATAAATGAGATTTAACAAAAAGATATCATCTATCCTTCCATCAAATCATGTTAGTCACAATTTGGTCTTATTTTGATTGAAACGAAACAATTTAAAAAATAATATTTTTTATACAAAGTATTAGGAAAAAAAAACGTAATTTAACAATATCGATATCTAAAGATGCACCTTTATATAAAGCAAATCAATGATATAAAACTGCTTATTAAAAAATTCAGTTAATTTATTTTCAAGGTAATATTAAATAAATATGTCCCATATATTTCTGAGTTTCTGCATGCATCAACCAATTTTGACACTAATCAACTTCAAAATTGCCAAAATTACATGTCTATTTTGGATAACTATTTGTCATTAACCAATAAATTCATAGACGAAAAAGAATTTTTTAAAAAAATCTTTAAATTAGGGTATCCATCAGATTTGTTTGATGTATTGATTTTATAGATTGAAATATTAAGTAATTAGCCCATAGATTTATTCTATTGGCTTACAAGAAAATGATTTGAGTTAGGCAATTGATCTGTTAAAATCCTAATTTTCAGTTTTTTCTGAGCTGTTTTTTTCAGTTGCAAGAATATTCCCCTTAAACCACCTAACTGTTTATTCAAATCTTAGATAAAATCCAGCTACATCAAAAGAAACTTTACAAGGGGAAATAGTGAATGTTTGTATCTGTCACTTCTCTTGAAATATTAAGTACCAACAACTTCGCCTCTAGACTTCTAGAGACCATATAGAATTGTAAGATGAGTTACAGTTAGCAAGAGTTTTTTTGGGGGGGTATTTAAGGGGATAGTAGTAAGCAAGATCTTAAGACACAAACACGCACACACAACAACAATAATAAAAGTTATCCTTCCTCTTAAAATATGAAGTATTTCACATTAAAGTTTTACATAATTCTGCAATGAAATATAACCCCTCACATAGTGGATGTAATTGTAGAGAGATATACAGCATAGAATTTCACCTAGATATGTAAATAAAAGATAGTACAGTTAGTCATTTCAATTCATTGCAGTAAAATGGAGCTGCCTATTCAGACTGTTTAATATAGGAGATGAATAGAATTAAAGCAAGCTATCATGTCAATCAATAATATTAATCATGGGAGTAAGAGATGGATAAAATAATTGTTGTTGTTAAAGAATGGATTTCAAAGAAGCCTTAAAGTCCGGACTCCAGTTGGGTACTCTACTACACTAAAACAAATTTAAATTACTGATTTTAGTAGATAAAGTGGGACAGAATAAGGTCCAACAGTATATCACAATATATGGCTTCAAGTGTAAAACAGGATTAATACACAAGTTTTTCTATCATACACAATTAACCCTAATGGTTAATTGAACAGCAAGATTTATATACATTCACAGCATACCTATGCAGGAAAGTGTAAGTTATTAAATATCTCTACAATTCTGGGTACAAATTTTTTTACTTAGATAAGCAAAGTATATATTGTACAAACATTGGCAAAGTTCATATTCTTCAAAAGAATGGATTTTGAAAAATATCATATATCCTAAACCAAAATATTTTTAATTCTCTTAATGACACTAGCTAAAATATCAAAAAAAATGTTCTTATAAATCGTAATATATAAATAAATAGTTCCTAGTGACTAAAAAAGACTAAAATCAAGGTTAAGTTTTATAAAAGTAATTGAAAAACGCATACATTTGTATGGTTTTTAATTCTTGTAAATGATTGTGCTTTGCTGAAGCAATTTTGAAAGAAAAAAGTATTTGAAGTTGTTTATTTTTTACAAAAATCTTTAAATTGTTCCAAGTTTCATTTGGTCTAATCCACTGCTCCCATTGAATTTATATATTTGCATAAATTGTTCTTAGGAAGAGATCCAGATTATCAGCTGTAATAGTTAAAAATTAAAACATTGAAATATTCATAACTAAGTATAATTTTTCCATTTACTTTTGGTGATATAGAGTAATACTTTTGTGTCAAGTCCTACTATCTTTTTTCCCCTGACTGAAAGGGAAAACTGATTACAAAACCTTTATATGGAAGTTCCAACTACTCATGTTTATACACCTACAATCAAATTTGACAGATGGACAGACAGACGGACAGGACAGGACATCAAGCTACTTTGTATTATAGGTATGTAAAGAATTTCTCTTTTAACACAAATATTGCTTGCTTGTTTAATAAATGTTTAACCATGTCTGTGATTGTTCTGCCATGTGAGGAGTGAGCAAGAATGGTATTGCATTTCTGCAGCATTCATTTACATTGCATAATGCATTCATTTCACCATCAAAGCATTATTCCATTAATTCAGTATTTTTTTTGATCCACTGTTGGAGTATTATACATTAAATTACTAAATATTAAAAGTAATATATCAGACTTTAAAGATATCTTTCTGAAATTCAATCTTCTTAACAGTTTTTTTCTGTTACTTCAGATGTTTGACAATTATTTTTTGTTGAACTTATTTAATAGCTTTAAAAAACATGAATATGTTTCTCTAAAAAGAACAGAGCAATCACTTTTTAAATGCACCACATAAAAGATCTTTTTAATAAAAAATCTGCAAATGTTTTTTTCTAAATGTTTTTTTACATGAAGTCATCTTCATGTCAAACTTGAAAAAGAAAATGTATTTCCACATAATCTCTGTTCACTTTGAAGAGTTTTTACACAGTTTAGATAATTTAAGGTGATTTTTTTAATCTACTTTAGGGGTCTTTGGATGGTTCAATCATTTGTTAATTAGATAATTGATTTTTCATCCAATGTATTTTCCCTGCCTACTGTAATAGGAAATATTTTACATATTTTCGATATTTTTTATTAGTAATATTGTGTGAACACCATCCTAAGTATTTGGTTTCTTACCAAGCAATTTTTGACATACATTGGCCCATTCAAAATACACATTTAGATCAAATACAGGAGGAATAGAACAGTCTCGGGGTTAGATTATGGTTATTACTATTTCTTATGTTAATATAAAGTTATTTAAGTAATCAAGTTTTGGATCATAGGTAATTATACAAATGAATAATTTCTTATCTCCCTCTAAATAGTATCACTTTGATTTTTTAAGTACTGCCATACTGCCTCCTTTCAACGCTCTCTCAATCTATATTTAACCTTTTTATGACCGTTTTGAAATGTTTTCTTTGCTAAACAACTTTCTTATTTTGTACTAAGATTCAATTTACTTTTTCTCTTATATTTGTTACTCTAAGCTGTTAAGGAGATTAAGGATTTTGCTGATTAAATATATATTGTAGATTTATATATTTATGTAAAGGGTTACATATGTCATGTGAAATACAGGTGTGACAAAGCTTCCGCACAAGTTCAATAACCAAAATTTTTTTTATTTCTCCCATAAGACACTATTGCAATAAATTTTTGTTGTTACTTAATGATGTTTTTAAGGTTGATATTTTTCACAAAAAGTCTTTATACAAAAGTGATGATTTACCTACTGAAACTTAATTTTGCTGTTTTTAAGTAGTAAAGATACTCTACAAGCTGAGTATGATATGTTTTGGTCAGTTGGTCTGTAATAGTAACCTATCACATTATGACTGTCTTGAATCATAAATTCAGAGTATGGATTAGTGGATAAGGTTGGTGTCTGTAAGCGTAGGTGTGTTTAGAATTACATTGTCAATAGAATAGAAAAGAAAATTTGTTTAAATATTTCATATTTATAAACTTGGAATAGCGGTGGGGGGATTAATAACTACAAAAATGAAAATGTCAAAATTAGCATTTGATCAAAGGAACTAATTTAAGAAAAAAGTTATAAAGGGAATATAATTTTTAAATTGAGATTGAGATATAATCTTAATTTACTACAAAAAAATATTTGGTTTGCTTAACAACTTTGGGGACTTTTATTGAATTTTGATTTGTTGGTTCATTATTTGATTGTCCAAACGTTTCAACCACTAATTGTAATCTACAGAAGGGGTAATTTTGTGTGTTTATATTAGGGGCGTGCAAAACTTTATCTGCCAATGGCTTAACCCTTTAGATCTTAAACCTACTTTACTCGCTATTTTTGATACTTTTGAAATTGATCACTATTAAGACAGAATGCAAACAGATGCAAAACCTTATAGAGTATGCATATTATTTGTAGATACTATGAAATATTGTTACTGGCCTATGACCTTGATAATATAATTGATTGATTTGGTATCCTCACGTTGTGTTCCATTACCCCACTTATCACCAGTATTCTTGGAGATATTCCAATTCACAAATATGAAGGATATGGCAACGGAATTTTTTGTGTACTTATATTGCAGTTAAAGAAATGGTTTTATTTTGCAATTGATTTAACATGATCCTTATATTCAAATATCTTTTTTGTCTGTTCGTTATGTTCGTTAAAATCTTGCTAACGACTTAACCAATTGAGTTTTCCCCTTAGGGAAATCTTCATATAGGTTCATTTTAAGTCTTATGATTGTTGTAAATTATTTTTTCACCCCCCTCCCTTTTCTTTGGAATACTGAGCTCTTTAACATTTAATGACATGGGCGCAGCAAATAACAAAAAGAGGTTTCAATGTTAAGCTTTATACCTGAAATAATTACATAAATATTATTTACACAAGAAACAAATGTTCATAATATATAATAGTATATCATAAAAAGTACTAAAAACCTACCAATAAAAAGATTGAAATACTTATTTTTTTTTCAAATGTATAAAACATAAAAAGACATATTCACTACTTTTAAGTCATTTTCTAGATTCGTAGCATGTAGCTGTATTTAGTGCCCTAGGAAATGACACCGCTCTTGACCTACCTATTCTATTAACATCATAGTAGAGGGAAAGAGAAAGGGATGGGGAAAAATCCTAGAAAATAAATGAGGTATAGGGTATTTCCTGACGTCAATATAATTGGTAGGCCAAATCAGTGACATCTATACCCATTTTGCTAGGGCACTATAGACAACTACTGTCTAGTAATTGTCTTGCATTATTTCTTGATCATTATTACAATGATGGGAAACCAGATTTTATCTTTTTAAAAGAAAACTTTTATCTGTTTAATATACATTTTCCTGTATTTCAAAATGATGAATATGTTCAAATTAGTATGTTAACACTTATAGCAAAAGACAGATCATTAAAAATAAGCAAGGATGAACAAATATTGAAATTTAATGATTTTAATTGTTTTGCTCAAACAATGTTTATCGCTCAATTTGCATCTAAAATACTTAACAACACTGGAATTAATATTAACTTAATTGATAAATTTATTGATAATACAGTAATAATGCTCAGTAAAAATAATGTCCAGTTATTTCGCATTAGTTAGATATTATAAATTACAATATTGTATTATCATAACATGATAATTATACCAAATATTAATTGTGTTTAATTTGTTTCATTGAAATAAATTTTAAAAACTAACTAACTGTCTAATTGATGCTATTTAAATTTACGGGATGTTAGTCCAACTCTAACGACTAAATGCCACCAAACAAAAAAATATTTGAAATTTATATAAAGTTTTAAAATTTATATCATTTTAAAATATTTTGCTTGGAATTTTTGAAGAAAGTCATCCTTGTTTCTTGCTTTATTCTATCTTTACATGCTGGAAACTATATTTATTCTCTTTACATATAAGAAACTTTTATCAATAATCAGATATTTTTATACAAAGTTTTCTAATATTAAATGTTTTCCCGTAAAAATCTATTTAACAGAAAATAAATTGATAGTTTTATTTTGACAATCCTTATATAAAAGTAAAAGGATCTGTGTCAGTGTGTTTGTCCCAAGGAATCTCCGTAACCATTGAACCGATATGGATCTCCTTTACAGTGTAGATTTTCATAGGTACTGGGAAGGTTTATAACTATTTGAAGGGATGGTATCACCACCCTCTCAAGAGAAATCACCTCTTGGAAAAAATAACCCCCAGTAAATGTTTTTTTTACTGTTTCTTATTAAAACTAAAATCAAAATTGAGAGTAAAGGGAGGGGCACCCACCCCCTCCCTTGCCCACCTTAAGTTCCCCTAGAGGGTTCTAGTTGCGTATATAACGCATTAATGAATTTTAATAGCAACCAAAAATATCTAACTAATTATAAAATTATTTGCAACGAAACTAAACTTGTCCTAAGACCTTGAACATTAAAATTAACTTAAAGTAATTAAATGCACCCTAAAGTTTTTATACAGTTATCTATGGAGTATAGCTACTCTATTAATAAAGTTTATCATTAAAAGACTGCAGAACATTGAGGAAAGACCCTCTTTTAATCTTTTAAATTGATTATACTTTGAATATAATAAAAGGTTTTTGAATATGTTCAGGGAAAAGGGAATGTGATTCTATCAAACAACTCTAATAAAGGAAAATTTCCCCACAACCACCTTCTCTTTTTTCTCCCCTTCTTACCCACCCCCTTGAGTTACGTAAAAACAAGTTTTACTTTAACTTCACTCAAACAAAATATTAAATTTTGCGGCATTTTCAATTGTATTTAATTGGCTGAATAGCAGCCCCTGGAATATGGTATGCTAGGTTTTGGATTAATTTTTTTATTGTGCTGCAGTATACTAATCCACTGATTAAGAATCGTTTATCTTAATTTTCTTACTTTTTACAAATGTTAATTTTGTGTCTGGGGATCAAATATTTACTGGAATTAATCTGGTGCAACATCCATTTAATAATATATCGATTCTCCCCTCATTTTGATCTTAATAACCAAGAATAAATAAGTCTTACAGAAATCATGGCAACAATGATAGATTTAAATTCTAGTAATAATGTACTCTTGGAATTAAAATAAGCGTAAATGTCAAGAGGAGGCCAAAAATCAGCCATGTGACGTCATAAAAATGAGGAGATAAGAGGAGAAGTGGGAAGAAAACCCGTAAAAGGGAGATGGATAATCCCTCATTTTTATGTGGTCACGTGGCTGATTTTTTGAGACAGTCCCCCTACAAGATACAGCTTTTATAAGTAACAAAATTTTAGATATATCTTTATTTTTGAGAATATTTTCTCTTGCAATGAGACCAATCAAAGACTAACTTTTTATTTTGTAAGGTAAAAGTTTAGTAATGATCAATTTGCATTACTTAACATCTAACTATCCAATAATACCACATCCTATTTTAGGATGGTAGAAAACATTGACTTGAAAATGGATTTAAATAAAACCCTCCCCTCCCATCCTAAAGATGACTTTATTAATTGTGAGGATCTTTCTTTAATGAAGCTTCTCTATAATTACTTATTTCCATCTCCCTGTTTTTATATATATCTATAATGGTTGGATTTTCTGCTACCATTAAAGAGGGATGTTTAAATTTGATTTAATAATAGCCATAACCTTATTACAATTTACAAATAAATTACAAATTTTGCTTCCATAAAAAATCTAGAATGTAACGCTAATCTTATAATAATTTTATTCTTATGTTGACACAATAACAGCTCCAAAGTTTAACTGATAAATATTATATATGTCTGTAAATTATAGGAAAAGCAATTTTGTGGCCTAGATATTCTTATTCTCCTGTTCAGTATAATTGCAAGTGTTTCCTTATTCCAGAAATAGTGTTAAAAACAGCGAATCAAATAAATGAAAACTGTTATCTGTACAACCTATTGGTAAAAGTCCTTTAATGTAGAATAGTAATTATTTGTGTAATGCTTAAATTTTTTGATGACTACTGAACCAATTGAGTTCTCAGGAAAGCTTCTAGTGAGGTTTAGGCTATTTAATTCTAAGATAAAAGTTTTGGGATGGTTTTTCTTTTAATCTTCTTGTATTGAGCCTTAGATGCTAGGGGCATAGAACTCTTGTTTCTTGAGCTTTTTTACATTAAAAACGAAAGCTATTTTTTTTCTATTTCATTTTGCACAAGAATAAAACAAAAAAAAATCCCATAGCCAATATTTTTAGGATGATGAGGACTAATATTATTCTTTAATTAGCTTAAGGACAGGGTTAACTATGCTCACATGAATTTCTTATGTTTATCATATAAAATTAAGAATTTTGAATTTATATAGACATTTGTTTTGTTACATAGAATGTGAACACAAAAGTTTTTCTTTTGTTATTTGTGTATATGATAAATACCTATACAGATTTGATTTATGCAATATGTAGTTGTCAATAAGATATACATAAAACATGGTTGGTATATATTTTTCTTCCTTTACAATATAAAAAAGGATGACATTGACAACATCAATAAAACCAATGCTCTAAAATCAAAAGGAAGGGCAAACAAACAATAACTCTTACAGAATGTCAGAACGTAATAATCAGAACATTAACGTCTAAATCTAAACAAAATTGTACATAATTTTTTGCAAAATTGGATAATGTTTAGGGACATACTTACAGTTTTATGACTTGATTACAGAGATGCCTCGCTTATGATATTGTACCTATAAAAAACGTGATTTTCTCGTAAGCTATATGTTAAGATTTTATCGTGAAAATTATAACATCCGGGGTGGTGGGGAAGGTGGTAAGGAGCATCTTACCTGAAATTTCTTGACAAACTTACTATTATCTTATCTACTCTGTAACTATCTTTGTCCGTCCATTTGATTGATATTTGAGAAAATTATTTTTTAACTTTAATTCTTTTATGGATATTGTTTGTACGTACATACACAAGAAATAAATGTAATCTAATATTGCAAAATATGTAAGGTCCTATACATATTACAAAATAGATATAATATATCTATTCAGGGAGGAAGAGAAAGGATAACGAAGGTTAAAATAATTTATAATTTTTGGTTCTCCCAAAAAAAAGAAGCCATAAAAGGCAATAATTCACAATATATATAATATTTTTACAAGCGGCTGCGCTCCAAGAACATATGTTCAAAGGGGTAGGAAAGTGCAGAAATATAGCTTAAAACCAACTCAAGACTTAAGTCTTAAAAAGGAGTCTAAAACCATCCCAGGACCTCCGTGAATCGTTCCTAAAATGGAAAACTTAATCAGTTTAGTGGTTATCAAAATATAAAGCTTTGGATAAAAAAAAGATATAAATAGAAAAGAATCTTGTCAAAAATTTAAGATGAAAAAAGTAAAGTAAATAGTGAACTTATCTAATAAAAAGAGTGTATATAGTATAGACAGAATGGTAAATATAGTAATCAGTTGGCAGCGGAGAAGTCATTAGTAGGGGTGAAACTACATATCACCAATCAATCATAATAACAATTTATCCTATTACAAAATATTCTGTTGTACGTTCTTTTGGTTAGTATATCACAGCTAAAGTTATTTTTTTTTAATGGAGGGATGGGAAATTTGAAAATGAAGTTATCTTATTCGTTGGCTCAAAACTTTAGATACTAGTATTGATCTTTTTTATGTTGGTTTCAAACTAGTAGCGTCCAAAATTTAGTATTTGTAGGGGTATTTTGTTTATCATCTTTGGAAATGCATATTTCTTTATCATTTGTTGACTTTGTTTTTTTTTATCGAGTTTAATTGGAATAAGTCTTGCAAGATGATGTATAATGTTTTTAATTTCAAAACTTTTGTTTTAAATGCTGAAAACATTTCCTAGAATTTTAAATTTGAATTATAAAATTGTATTTAAAAGCAGTAAGCTGTTTTGTTTATGTATATTGTTTTAAAATTTATACTAAAAAGCTAGATAAAAGAAATATAATATGTTATTTTTAGCTTCTCATAGATTACTATGAGTATAGAAACCAGCTGTATTGGCTATATGGCGTGAATTCAAAATTCATCTTCTTCGAAAAATTTGCAGCTGCAGCTCTATCAAGACACGTAATTAATTTTATGATCTGCGGAAAAAAAGGCAATATTTTTGAATCTGCGGCAAAAAATTTATAGCAGTCGATGCCTAACTGCTTCTTTTCAAATGATCTAAGGCGACAACTGCAGTAATTTTCTGGTTATGATTTTATTTGTATACTTGTGATAACAGTTAATGATATTTTTCTAAAGTATTATCCTAGGAAATATGTGTACATGTATAAAATTTACATTTGTGCTGTATTTTAGTTTGTAAAGTCAGATAAAAACTTTCTTCAAGTTTGTGGCTGAAAATAAACTTTTAAACTAAGGTGGGAATATCTTTTTCATATACTGCAAGTGAGCCTAAAAGCTTTAAACTTTTTATACTTTCATAAAGAGTAGTAGGGTGTGTCCAATAAAATCTTGTAAACGTTTCATATATATTAGCTTATTTTCGGCAGGCAAACTATTCATTTTAGAATAGTTATTTCTCGTATCGTATTATAAACGGCTTTCCGCGGATATAGAACGTACAATTATAAGATTAAAACTAGTTTTTTAGCCCCGTGGTGCCGAAGGCACCGGCTAAAAAAACTGGTTTTAATCTTATGATTGTACATTTCTATATTCGTAGAAAACTGGATATAATACGATGCTAGACATAGTTTTTTCGTATTCATGAGAACCGGTTCCTATCCACCGGATTCAAATGAATACGAGAAAATTGTATCCAAGAAAAAATTTCCGTGAAAATAAATGTAGGGTAAACATTAAACCCACTATTTACAGGGGTTTAGTCACTAGATGCTACGGGTGTAAGCAAAAGTTTTATGAAAAAAATATACAGGGAAGAGGAAATAGAGCGAGTAAATTGAAGAGAAACCTACACAACCATACATCTCTGGTTTTAAGAGACAGGAAAGAATTTTTAAGTATTTTAAAAGATGCATAAAACTATGCATGCTTCACAAAAGCATGAATTAAAGGATGGATCTTCAAGTTTAAGCAAAAATATGAAAAGTTGGACAAAAGTGTTTCTACAAAAAATGTCATTACAAGCATAGCAAAGCTATTCTATGATATAAGAAAGTCCTGCCGTCAGTTTCAGGATACATTTTCTCTTTATTCAGTAAAACCTTAATCACAATTTATCCTCTACAATGATTATTGACACAGACTTTACTCTGTCTAGACTCGAAAGTATTGTGTTAGTTGCACTAATAACTAAATAACTATTACTGATATCAGTTATTGTTTTAATTATATCTAATTAATTTCTACTTGAATTATATTTCATTGCAATATCCTTTAGTCGACTATTGAGGTAAACTGTAAATGACTGTTTTGTAAAAATATAAAGTTGAGAGACTCTCTTCTATCTAAAGCAAAAACATAATTGAATTTTCAAGAATATTCTTTTGGGTCCATAATAGATTAACAGAAACATAGATTGTTAATAGCCTAAAAACAATTTAAATTCAAATAGAACAACAATTTAAATAAGTTTCTAGGTTAAGATGGAAGTTAATGCAACTAAACTTTTCCTGGAGGGAGGGGGGGTGGGGCATCCCCTCAACCCTTGAACTATTTGCACACCTATGGACAATAACTAAAAATCACGATTTTGATAGATGTGCAGCATTTTAAGAAACTCTATTATAAGATGGGAAAGTTTTATTTACGTTTTTTATGTGAAATAAAAACACTTTTTTTCTTTTTTCATCTTATTAAACCTTGTGTCATGTAAAATAATGTTACTTGGATCATTGTAGGAAAACGAATTAGCGAGTTTCATAATATTTTCACAGTAGCTTTTGATAGGTTATTTTAGGTTAGGTTAGGTAAATGTTAGGGTTGGGCCGGATATCCGGTGTGGCCGGATATCCGGCCATTTTCAATATCCGGCCGGATACCGGATATTGAAACTATCCGGCCGGATATCCGGCAATAAATTTTTTTATATTTTACAACAAAAATCGCTGTTTTTTTTTATCTTAAATGGCTGTAATTTTCTTATTATTTAAGCTAGAAGAACAATTTTTTCTGAATATGTTTATCTTTATTAGAAATCTCATAACATAAATTTTGGCGGTGGCAGCATTACTTGGCAGCTGCCAGCCGCAAACCAACGGTTGGCAGGTAAACGGCAACGAATTTTATGAAATTGTAATATGTCATGAAAATAAAGAAAAAAATTTAAAATTTGAAATCTTCAAGTAAAAATTTGTGGTCACAGGAACCGTTTAAAGATTTCTGGAGACCTGGAGGTTCAGGACTTGCAGGATTTTATCTGGAACCTGAAATCGACTTGAACACCTATATTACATTATTATGAGGATGTACAACTAAAGGATATTTTAGTATTAGATAACATTAAAGGCTTTGTTTAAGTAAAAAAAAAGTATTTTTACCTGAATAACCTTACCAGATTTGCTGGCATCCTGTGCCCGCCACTATTTCGAAAGTCACTCAGTTATAGCCCTCTACCTTTTATACACAGAAAATGGGATAGAAAAAAACAGTGGGGGGGGGGCAAGTGCCACTTCCCTGCCCATCCTCCAACCGTTAGGGGTTGATATTACAGATTGAGGGTAGAAATAGTTAAATAGATTTATTTGCTAAGAAGAAAGATCATTTAATAGTTACTTAAGTTTTAACCTTAATTTTATCCTATTATATAATAGAAATAGAAGAATAGAAGCATATTCTGAACCCTTTTTTTCGTCAAATCTAAGAAGGAACATTTCTAGCAGACAAAAGTATTGTTTTCTTTCGACTCAAGCTGATGTGGATTCTTAAGAAATTATAGACTCGCTACTCAATAGTGAGGCAAAATTATTTTTGTGAAAAATCATCCAAAAGCACATCAAAAATCTACAAAAATTAAACAAAATCATATGTTAATAACCCTTTTAAGAATTATTTTAATTTTTGTAAATTTTTTTATTCGATTTTGGAGGATTTTTCACAAAAATAATTTTGCCTCACCAGCGAGTAGCCAGCCTAACTTTTTTTTTAAGAATCCACTTCGTTACTAAGCTTTCAAATTTTAACGAAATTTTTTCAAATAAATGGTTAGGCCAATATAAAAGAAGAAGAAATCAATTCCCCTGTGGTTTTTAAGGTGATCGATAGATTTTATTTAGCACTAGGTATAGTTGAATGTCAAAAATATAGAAATAAAAGTCCAAAGCCTGTCAATAAAAGTAAAAAGGATGTTGAAAATCAAAATCCAATGATCCCTTTTGTTTTAGGGATTTAAGACCTATGTAGACATGCTCTTGTAAAGACAAAAAAAGTTAAATAATGTCTGATTGTCCATCTAGCCAACCACTGGACCGACCGATTAAGCTCTGCTTTTCAGGTTATATCATAAATAGTAAAAATAATTATAGGTATCCTACGGTACTTTCATAAGAAAAAATAAATATAGAAGAACCCTAAACTTTTATCTAATGCAATATAGTCGAAAACAATTATATATAAATACAAAACGTCCGTTTTATTTATCCCTTTGCCCCTATATTTCTACCAAAAAATCCTCTTTTGTTGACCATTAAAGATAAAGAATAGCTGTTCTATTTGATCTTTCTGTCTCTTAACAAGAAAAACAACAATAATTTTATATTAACAAGGCTTTTTCAAAAGAAAAAGTCTGAACATATTTTTTTTCTTAAAATGTTGAAAGTAATGCAAATACTTTTGTGAAACCTAGGAATTAATATTTCAAAACCAAAAAATGGGATGATTCTAATAATTAAAGCTTATCTTATTATTTTGCTAAAACTTCATAATTTGTACATGAAACATCTACTAAAGCGCTGAAGTTTGAAGAATGAGAAGCAATATTTCATATTATTAGACTCCATCAGTCTTACCAATGATACAAACTTTCAAAACTTTTTCTATAAATTTTAACAGAAACGATATGTCTAAAATTTAAAAAAACCTATTCTATGTTTGCACGACCTTTGTCTGGAGGTCCCAACTGTTTATGGCAATTTGTTGCATCTGTGTTTGGGCTATGGAATTTCCCTTACAATTGATATTCAAGTCGCGCATCTAACATAGCAGCAGAAGGTAAAACTTTTAACGTTTTCAGTTACGAGTGAAAAGAGACACAAACGGATGTAAACACTTTTAAATATTTTATTATATACAAGCAACTACGCCGCTAGAGACATCTTAAGACCCATTTTAGTTTCTAAAAGAAATGGGGATAAAAAAATATATGTAGTGATAACTTTTCAAGAGGCTATTTCTTTTGGGGAGGTTGGTAGAGTAACCACCCCAAAATTATATATAAACCTTCCCTAGACCTATAAGAATCTTTACTGTAAAGGAGCACCATATTTGTTCATCGGAATCGGATAGCGAGATTCTTCATTACACACAAACAGACAAACATCCTGTTACTCTTAAATGTAAGTATGAATATGAATGTATAATTGTCGCATAATTGTGTGCATTGCATTTATAAATATTTGAATAGGGTTTAATATTCTCAATATAATCTTAATCAAGGAGAATGTAATATTCAAATTGTTTATGCTTAGATTATTTCAACGACTTAATGTGATAGCATCATATTTTACTTTTATTTCCTTAATGTATTAATTTTTATACACTAAGGTAGCTTTTTATGCAGTTTGACCATATCTCCTAAACCAGATAATTAATATTGATAGGTTTATTTGGGGGTTAAAACCTCGACTTTCTAAAAACTAGTATTTATCCTATTTTAAAGAACTAGCGGCTGCGTTCCTAGCATGTAGAAGCTCTCTAATTGAAAGAGTAAGACAAGTAGAAAAATATCCATAAACCAAACCTAGATATAAAAATTAAATAGCCTAAAACTGCCAAGAGACCTAGAAGAACCTTCCTTAAAATGGAGAATTCAATCGGTACAGTAGTATTCGGATAAAAATTAATAACACTACCTGTCCCTTCCTCCATAAATACCAATACCTATTCTTGTGCAAAGCAAATACAAGTTGTGAATACTAAAACTCTGGGATGACAAAAAGTTTTTTTATTGTTTGTCATGTATAGGTACCTGGAAATTAAGTGTATCGCTTGATTTAAAGTAGTAGGACGTCTGTTTGTTTCATTGATTGTCTTTCTTTATGAGTGTATTCTTCATATGTATTTCCCCCCCCCCCTCCCCAATCTATATATTTTTCCCTTTGAAAAATATCTCGCAAACGACAGAACCATTTGATAAACAAATAATTTTGTTACTTTAACAAACCTTTGTATACTTTGTGAAACTTTTTTTTTGAAAAAATCATCCCCTTGTCCGCGCCTAAATCGAAGACAATTACGAGTAAACATCCAATATGAATACAAAACAAAATGTATATCTTTATTCATAGTATTACTTTTATTGTCTACTCACTTATAGAAGATCCAGAACAATTATGCCCATGAAAAGCAATAATAACGACAGAAAAAGGAGTCAAAATAATTTTATGAATACATTCTTGAAAGTAAAAGTAAATTTTGGTAGGTATTGTCTAAAAATCACTAAATGCAAATCGTTTACTTTCCTTCTAGCAAGGAAGAATATGTATGTTTCTTAGTATTATTAGTTTATTTATTGCTTTATATCTCTAAAAATGCTGGAAGTAAAACTTTTTTTTACAGTTTCAGTAAATCAATAATTTTATTATAATATTTGTAATATAATTGTATAAATTTGCAAGAGGAAGCCATTTAAATTAAAATCATAACAAGTTTGTTTTGAAATTACTAAACATACATTACGTGTTTCTAGTTACGAAACTTTTCTACAAATTAACATTAACATATACGCATCTATGATTATTTGTAACCTTGGTATATATGTAACAGTGTAGGTATTAATACTGCAACTACAAATATATTGAATATGAATATCTATAGAAAATTAATCATATTATATACCAAATCTTATCTTCATACCTCTATTTGTAATCACACAAAGACTTTCCTTATTTGTGCAAATTATAAATATTTATAAAGAAAGTTAAATAAATTATGTGCCAAAAGCTTTTTATAGTGCCTATACAAAATGACGTCATACTTGTCAATTAAAATGTATATTGGTCTGCCATTGGAAATTTGAATTATATGGCGTCATTTTTTTATAAGGCTTTAAAGCAATAGGTATCCAACTCGACTAGGGTTCTAAAGAGATAAGACAATGGATAATGAATTTATTTATATTCCTTGTAAGTTTAATTCTTAAGTCAACGAATTAGAGAACGTTTTTTATACAACTATAAATTACAGTTCCCTCCCTTCCTACACTCAACAGATTGGTATAAAAGTATATAACAGTAAAGTCAAATAGTGTAAATGTAATATGATTAATTGTTTACGGTTGCCAACCAGCTGTAAATGATCAGGGAATTAGGGATATGTACAGGGTGCGCCACATAAAACCGGACTTTTTTAAAACGGCCATAGTGTCAAAACTACTTGACCAATCAGGACGTTTGACCCCACTATAAAAACCTTAGGTAATGACTTAAAAGAACAAAAAAATCTTTGGACGAAGATGGGCTCGTACTCCGAGCTGGCCGCTCTTATGTTCAACAAGGCAGATTCGAAATGCGCTGGTGGTAGTATCTAGATTCTCGACTATGGCCCACTAAATCGGACCTCAGCCCATCAGTAGATGAGGTAAAGTTATGTAACTTGCTGGGGATACTGTTAGATACACAAGTAAGACAATAAAAAAGACTAGAGCTCTCTATCTCAAATGGCTTGGCTGTAGTACTCCGGCAAAGTGAAACATGGCAGATTTAAAGATGTCAAAAATGTCAAAAATCGTGAAAATTTCTTGATTCTTGACGTTAAATACCCATATGGAACTTAAAAACTCATTTTAGACTATAGATTGCACTGTCAACCCTGGCTGAATCTTCATGCCATTTCCAAAAAGGTATAGAACGTCGTTCTAGCTCAACTGTGGCCCAAATAAGAGCGGCCGTGTTGAAGGGCAGCTTGAAAGTTGGGTGAATTTGGATCCTGCGGTTACTCATTTTTCTTAGGGAATGGGGCCTTCCAGCAGCCTGATCTTAATTCAATGGACTTTTGGGCCTGGAGCTACTTTGAAGCATGCACCAATAGACGTGCCCATACTACAAAGACCTCCCTTATTGCCACTATCAAGGAAAACTTCGCCAGCTTGGACAGGTTCATTTTAACCTGGGCGTGGCGGCGGTTGAGGAGGCGGGTAGAGGCGGTGATTGATCCTGAAGGCGATTTCATTGAATGATCTAATAGTCATATACCTAGTAAGCTTCCTAGTTTTTAAAATTTAATAAAATCTTTAAAATCGGCGATTTTATGTTCATTTGTTCACAAATTAGAAAAAGTCCGGTTTTATGTGGCGCACCCTGTATAAGCAAAAATAATTATTATATTCTTACATAATTATTTCCTTCAGTAGCGAAACAATAACAAGTCCACTTAATGTTTAAATTAACACAGAGCGAAAAAATTTAATTGTTGAATAATTTTTACGATAAATCTTTTTGAATGTTAACGTTATAATAATTTTATATAAATGTAGTTTTTCTAGCCAAATTATCATATCCTAAAATTCCTGAAAATAGAGATGCTGTTTTATTCATAATAATCTGATTCAGCATAATAAATGCACCCAAAGAAACATTACTTCCCTGATTTATACATATCAGAGTATCATTTGTGACATAAATTATCTTTAAAACGTTGAAATTTCTCTAATATTCCTGTTATTTCTTGTATGTACTTGAATCTAAAGTGTAATTTTTTTTATAAAAATGAAATAATCTGATATTGTAGAAAAAATATCATAAACAAAAGTAAATGAATGGGTATAGTCCCTTTCGTGGCAACTCCTCTTAAGGGGCGTTTCGTCGTATTTTCACAGTAGCTTTTACTCTATTTCTAGCCCCTGCGGGGGGCTCTAACCCTCCGGGGCGAATTGCCTAACACTGCGGGACAATCACCTAAACTAACCTAAAATAATCAAAGGCTACAATGAAAATACGACGAAACGCCCCTTAAAAGACGTTAACACGAAAGGGACTATACCCAAATGTTTCCCTACAAAGCAAAGTGTACAGACAACCAATGTAAGTAGTTCTAGATTATTATACACATACTCTAGTCATAGAGTAGCAGCACTACTAAAAAGTTATACAAATAAATAAGAATACATTTCATTTTGCTATTTCTTTTTGATAATTCTCATCCTTGTTTGTAATTGTTTGGGGGATTAAGAACCCTTGATAATAAGTACTTGTTATAATCCTTGATCAATGAAAGCGTAACCTTACAAATCCATTCCAAAGTTCAAGAAACATTTTTTTTACATTTAGTGATAAAATCACTTTTTGCAAAATATATAAAAAACCTTCTCAACTAAAATTTTAAAATCCTCAACGAAAATAAGCAATTCAGAGAAAGACCCTTAAAAAAAAAATAAAGTATGAAATGAAAATGTGGATGGTAATAATATCCCACTTTTAGAAAGTGGTCTTACGACAAAACTCTTTAGTCAGCAAGAGCAGAGTACTTCAATGCTACTTATAAAATGATATATTAGTAAATAAAATCTTTATCTGTCAGTCATTCTTTTCGGACGAAGCTTAAGATCTCACCAACTGCTTGATTTCCTGGAAATTTCCCTTTCGGTTATACCAAAAGTAGAAAATGTATAAAGTGCTGATTTTTTAAGCATTGTATTATTTTGAGAGGGTATTTCCCACTTCTCTTTAAGCTTAGCCTCTGTCTAGGGGCGAAGCACATACACATAATTAAAACATATTTATCTCAATATTCATGTATAAAAATAGTTCTAAACTTTTTGTTTTGTGGTTTTTTTATATTTAATTTGTAGCAGTTTGAATTTAGAATAGCATTTGACAATATACTAACATATGAAACAGCAAGGATTTTTTATGTAAAGCAAAAGTTTTCCAAAATGTAGGTTCAATGGTATAGTACTTTTTCAGATTATCTTCTTTACTGCCATAAGTTGGTTTCAGGCTATTTTTTATATAACAAAAGCCATAAACAGAACTAGATCTGTTGAGAGTTTTCATTAATTTAGTTTTTTCATCCTGAAAAAAAGATTATTCAAAATGATATTTGAATGTAAATGTGTTCTATAGAAGCATAGAAATTACATTTTGACCTAAATATTCATCCAGTTTGATATGTTTCAAGACATAAATAGACAGGCATATAGACTTATACAAGGACAATCATATCCATAATTAGCACTAACATGAACTGGTGTATTTTAAAGGTTATTTGAGTGTTTTCTTATAAATAAACTAAGCCCAAAATAATCCTATTTCTGATACAATTAAAGTCGAATAATCAAACAAATATTCTTTATTTATTTTAGATTTTAAAAAAGTTTGTTTTTTAGTCTAGTTACCCATCCCTTTATCCCGTATTTTGCATTGCACTTTAGATTCAAAACTTATGACATTTATGTGTGCTGAAAAGGTTTAAAGGCATTATCCCATAATCAGAAAGTCAGGCCTATTATTCTACCTCTTAATAGCTAGGTTGAAAATAGGGTAAGTAGTGTCTCCAAATAGGCAATCATAATAGCTAGGTTGACAATAGGGTAAGTAGTGTCTCCAAATAGGCAATCATAATAACTAGGTTGACAATAGGGTAAGTAGTGTCTCCAAATAGGCAATCATAATAGCTAGGTTGACAATAGGGTAAGTAGAGTCTCCAAATAGGCAATCATAATAGCTAGGTTGACAATAGGGTAAGTAGAGTCTCCAAATAGGCAATCATAATAGCTAGGTTGGCAATAGGGTAAGTGGAGTCTCCAAATAGGCAATCATAATAGCTAGGTTGACAAAAGGGTAAGTAGTATCTCCAAATAGGCAATCAGTCATTTTATTTTTACAACTTTTGTCCAGAAAATAGCCAAGCAAAATAATTGGCTAAGCTTGTTTACAGGCCCAGGCATGCAATATTGGTGTCCCATATCGGGTGCTTTTCTAGGCTTTGAGAACTAGATGGTAGTAGGTAGGGCTACAGTCTAAATATTCTGTAATCCATTTTTAAACAAGAAAGACAATGAAAAAAAACTGACATCAATTAACTGAAAATATTTTTTAGCGCTAGAAAAGAATGAATAAATCAAACTAAATCCTTCCATAATTTAGAGTCAAAATGTCCATAATTCTTATGCACTTAATATAAGAAGTAAATGTTCCTTTAATGTGTTTAAAACCAGAACAGCAATGTTAGCAAACTATTATTAGTTGTGCCTCTACTCTCAATTATTTAGAATAAATTAATTCTACATAATACTATAGAAACATAAGGTTACCTATCAAACGAGAACTTTCTTAAAAGGATATATTTCAGTGTTATAAATAGCAGTTCTCCATATTGAGGCACATATATGTTGGAATAAAACACAAATCAAATGCTGCTTTCATCTGCAAAATACGTTTCTTCAATGAAAAAATTAAAACTATTTTGGTCTTAAAATTTAAGGTTTTTTTTCTCCAGTTATCCTTACAATAACAGCTGCGCCCCTAGCTTTTAGAGGCATCTTTAATAGCATACAGAAATAGATTAAAACTTGTTAGAGATATATGTGAAGCTTTCCTGAAAGGAAAAACTCAATCAGTCAAGGGGATTTGTAAAAGACCATACTAGTTTAAATAACAGATTATCATATCCGACACGACAGTATTTTACAGGAAAGCTTTACTTGTCCCTATACCATGTAAAAATTACATTTACTGCAATGCAGTTATGAAAAATATTGAAGTAATGAGAGATAGGAACAAATATTCAGAAAATAGTAGATTATATGAACACAAAAATAAGCTTCCTTGAAAATAAAAAGATTACCATCTTATATTCCTTATTGTTTATCTTTGTAAATAACAATAACAACAAGTCACTTATTTACTTATTACATGAAAAAAAACTTGGACGTCCTTGAAAATAGGATGTCTTTGTTTGAAATTCCTAGTTTTAATGGTTATAAATTTAGTTTCGCCTTTTTTTGGCCAAGACATGCCCCATCCTATGTATTTCAAGCACATTATATAGTAACAGTAGGAATCATTTTAACTGTCTTTAATTATAAAACATTTTAGCCGATATTCGAGACCAACTCATAACCGACAACGAGCAGATAAGCTAAATGTAAAGCCACAGTCTTAGATATTTGGAAACAGGATTATCTAAAAAATGTTGATGTTTGTCCATTTTCAGGTATTGAGTTGATTAGGCAAAGCAATTCAGAATCACAAAGAGCAGGTTTCCAGTTTTAAAACTTAAAAATACAAATAGTTTCGGTTATTATATGAAGTGTCATAAGTTTAGTGATATGTTTCATATTTGTTACCTTTATAATGCGATGCTGATGGCGGATTTGATGGCTAACATATTCTATTAAATCAATATAAGATTTGAAGCCAACCAATGAAAATGGGTATTTACTAGACTTTGAGTACCAGTGTAATTACAATTGGCCATTGAATATTTTTTTTTTACAAAAAAACAGCAAGGTTGGATATTTCTTTTAAAAACTGATTTTGGTTGCAAAATAAGTGCATTTTCAAACAAATGTTTAACTTGGCACAGCCTTTAAAGATTTCAAAAAATGTTAAATAGCATAAAATCACCAACAAAAATATGTACAGAATAGTTTGGAACTTTGCTGTAATAATTGTGCTTAAAATTCTAAGAAACTGGACAGTTTTACTTCAGTACTACATCCCTACTCTCATAAGGCCTATTTACTCTTCAATTTCAAAGAAAATAATTAAACCAAGTCATAACTTAATGTGTTTTAAAACTATCAAAATAATTCAAAACAAATTTATAATAATCTTTATAATACAATGAGCAAAAAGAGGCAGAAGATTTTATACCTATTTTAAATTGTAAACTGTAGGGGCAAAGTTATTGTTTTATTTTTATTTAAGTTATTGGTGAACCCAACGAGAGGCTAATTTAAATAAACCATTGAGTTAATCATTTATTTTTACTTGAATCTAAATTCCTTTTGTCTGTTCTAAACTGAATTGGAAAGGAATCAGGTCACACAACCAGAACTGTAACTTCCAACTAACATCCAGCTGTTACAGTCTAATATTTTATCATATAGGACGTGATATTGGCTGTGATACTATAATATTAAATGACTCTAGACCCAACATTATGAAAAGTTGCCGAGAATTCTAAATATGAGGCTTTATAAGGAAACAGCATTGTTAATATTTCATTAAAGTAACGAAATTATAGTAATTTTTTTAGTAACGAAGCTACTCTATAGTTCGAAATGTCCGTCCGTCCGTCCGTCCGTCTGTTCGTCTGTCCGTCTGTCTGAGACAAAGTGGGGGAAACGTGATTTTCTCGGCTCCTATTAAAGATAGACAGCTAAAATTTTTAGTGAAGATTCCCATGACATATGCGCATCTAATATATACATTGTTTTGTCCATCTGTATGTTAATTGGGGTGCTAGATCGATTCCTAGATTTTTTTGTTTTTATAACTTTCTCGACTCCTTTTCAAGACAGACAACTGAAATTTTCAAAGATTAAGTAAATTTGCATCTTACATAATTTTACTAAGTTTCATTAAGATTTGTATATTGATTGGGGTGCTAGATCGATTCCTAGTTTTCAAGTTTTCATGATTATCTCAACTCCTGTTCAAGATAAACGGCTGGAATTCTTAGGGATTAATTAAGTCAACATTCTACACCTTTTTATAAAGATATGATAATTGGTTGGGGTGCTAGATCGATTCCTAGTTTTTCAAGTTTTCATGATTTTTTCGACTCCTGTTCAAGATAAACAGCTGGAATTTTTAGGGATTAATTAAGTCAACATTATACATATTTTCACCAAGTTTATTAAAGACTTGCTATTGGTTGGGGAGCTAGATCGATTCCTAGATTTCATGTTTTTCTTCTTAGCTTAATGCTTCAAAAGATATTATACATTTTTAAAAGGTTTCATGATTTATTTAATTTGTGTCTTTTTAACATACTGAAAAGATTATTTTTTTCCTGATGTCTATCAATAAATTTTGAGCTTCGCTACCTATGGATGTTGTCATCCTTGTTTTCTTTTTAAATTTTATATTTTAAATCTTAATTCACGTACATTAGTATAAAAACACACTTGTAACAATATGAGCAATTTATTTGGAAGAAGAAAAAGTTGGATGCTATTAAGGAAGGATAGCTATTAAGTGCAATAAAAAGACATATACACCATTAGTAATAAATAAAAGATTCTTAACTTGTTTATTTTGTAAGCACAGTATACTTTTTTATAGAAAACTTAATCAGGTAAAGAAAAATTTTGCATATGACATTTTCATAAAGTTCTATATTTAATTTAAAGCCATTTATTTCTATTTCTATATTTTTTATATCTGATACAGAATTTAAATATAATGATTCTACAAAAAATGGACATAATTGTTCACAATTTTATTCTAAACTACTAGAACTCTTAAAATATGTTTAGTATTTTGCTTCAAATATTTTCAATGTGCAGAAATATAAAGTTTCCCTATATACAAACATACATACAAATAAACCAAAATATCAAACTTACATGTAGAAGATTTATGAATTTTCGATTATTTCAAAACATTTTTTGAGTTTAAATTATATTGTACGTTTTATTACAAAGAAACCTATGTTTATCAAACTAAAAAGAATTGTTTTAGATACAATTTTAATGCTTCACGTTGACTTTATTAATCTATATTTGTTATTTTCTTATAAAAACCCTCTACATTTAAATTTAGTCCGACTTAATGTATTGCCTTAAAAGTTCTACTACAAACCTAACTAAATACGTTGCAATAAATTTGTTAGTATTAATGAAATAATCGTTCATATTTCAACCTAAGATTTATCATAGTTGACTCTAAAGTTTAACTCTAATTTTATATTTTGAAAGATTTTTCCAACTACATCCATTAGAGTAATAAGACAATGCCTGTTTAATAAATTCACATTATTTCTTTTACTCCAAAATTTGATAAAACTTGAAAGTTGGATTTTGTGGGATGCTATTCAATTATCATCTATTGACCCTATCCCTGCTTCCCTGACTAAATCTAAAGATGGAAAAGATTGATAAATAACCTGCTTTCAAAATTTTGATATTATTATGTCAATCCTCTGATTTTTGTAAGATCTTATATTCAAATATTTATAACAAGCAAAGAATTTTTGTTTTTTGGTCTGTACGTCACAACATCAGTTATTCAATATCTAGAGTGCTGCTACTCTACAACCTAATCACAAAGTTTAATTTGTGCATAAAAAATAATAAAGCTAGCTAGCAGCTGCCTTGTAATGCTGTGACCAAACAAGGCTCTAATAATTATTCATATGTATTGTAAGAAATGTTTTCCTTTGAAGTTGTTAAAGTAGGTACTCGTCCATAGACTTATCACTTCAAAACCCTGCTAAGATTTTTGTTTGTCCAGATAAATATCAAGGCTTTGTGCTTTTTACCAAATTTATTTATAGAACTATTTATTAACGAAGCCATAAAAGTATTCTATTGTGATTTATTTTATTTCTTTAGTTTAGAATAACTTCTAGTCTGTTTTAATCGTATTTATCTAAAATAAATTCTCTTACAACTAATTCTTATTTTAATGTTAATACTACTATATATTTCACTGTCAAGACTTAAACGAATATGTGGAATGCCTTGGCTCATACATCACATAGATTTACAATTCTGTAGGATCATTTATGATTTAAATAAAACGTATATGCAAACAAATAATGGGTTGGAAGAGGCCCACTATAAAATTTAAAACGGCGCCTTTTAATTTTCCAACTTTTTACAAAATACCTAGGCACAATATGATTAATAATTTTTTTTTTTTTTTGCCTTTTGGTTTAAGTTCTAAACTTTTTTTACTGAACTAATCAGGCAGGAAGGTGTCATTGGGCTTTTTATTATACTATTTTGATTGGTTGGTTCATTAAGTTGAGTGTCGAAACGTTTCAACCACTGATTGTGATCTATAGAAGGGGTAATTTTATATATCATAATTGGGGGTGTATACAAATTTATCGGCGATTGTTTTATCCCTCTAGATCCATGGAACTAATAAAAAAGTTATATTTGACAAATTTCCCCTAATCATGTTTTCCCACTTTTCAAAACTAGGTAAAACCATTTCAATAATAAAATAATTATTTAGCTGAACAATGTAATTTGTCTAATAATTTTGCTTAAATAATCAAACTTTGCTCTTTAATTGTGTAATCTAAACTTATGTTTTTTTTTCTAATCTAAAACTAATAGGATGACTGTAACTTTATGTAAAACTCAAAACAGAAGACAAATTAGGTTTTCCACTCACCGTTAGAGGTTTGCTCCTAGAAGCTACTGCGAAGTTGAGCTAACATTTAAAGAACAAGGATGACAACACTTTTAGAGTGTTAGAACTGAATAAGCAAAATATAAATATATAAAATCTAAACAAAAAATTTAAGTAAATTTAACCAAAAAACGGCTTAAATGGAGGACACTCTTTAATGACATTTATATTTTAGGACTTTTTGATAGAGATACTTTGCTTATAACATTGTACCTTGTTGTAATAGTAATCAGTATTAAAAAATCAGATAAATAGGATAAATTTTTGGTTATCAAAGGTTAAAATCAACATGTTTTAAGTAGATGTTTATCCAGATGGATGAACATCTTCTTTTTCTTATGTAGTACAAAAATGAAAATAAAAAAACTTATTTGCTCATTAATTATTTGTGGTTAAACCAATTATAAAGGTAAAGCCTTAATGTTCTATTACTATCATTGCTACTAATCAAGTTAATTATTGTATAAAAGTCATTACTTTATTGCAAACTTATGGCTGCGTCCCTAGCTGGTAGGAACTAAATCAAATAGGTAGTATGACTAGTCAAAGCTTATCCTTATGACCATCTGTCGAGCTGAACGGTTTTATTTATTTTAAATTTTATGTGGAAAGCTTCTTTTTGTTTAGATAGTTAGGAAATACCTTTTTTAAGCTCCAAAAATATCCAAATTTTATGAGAATTTGAATGTAAAGAACTAATCCTAGTCATAAGCAAAAAATATCTCTAAAACTTCTAGACCAAAATTGTGTGGTTTTTTATCTACTTTTCCTTAAAAGTTGCAAAAACATACTAACATAAATTTATTGTATATATGTATATAGTTGTGTAAAATAATATTTCTTGATAAAAGTTTTTGCTCTGACCTAATCTTTTCGCCTTACTCAGGAATTTAAGAATTTACTTTTGCTCGAAAAAAGTTTATATACATTTTAACTTGTAAAAATGAAATAGAACTAATATTACAAAATTGCTGTTAAATAAATAAGGTTAGGTTAAATATTTAGTTTGTTTAAGTTTGAATCAGTGGTAAGGCTGACCCAAGGTTTATGCCCACTGCAAGTGCTAGAGCATGGATCAACAAATTTTTAAGGAACAGATTATATTATGGAAAGGGGAAGGTATGCGTGGGAGCAATACTTTGTGGATGTTTTGGGATTAGACCTAAGGAGGAGAAAGAATGGTTAATACTTTAAAACATACTATCGGCTTCGCCCCTTGCCTCTAGGGGCTATGCCCTAAGATGTATAATTACATATTTTATTACCTGGAGATCCCCCACTCCACCACTATTTTAAATAATTTAAAAAAAATGGCGGGTGGATTTTTTGTTTTTTTTGGGGGTAAGGGGTGTCCCACCCCCCAACAAAATAGCCTAAAACCACATAACCAGTAGGTATATTCTTTGAAGAGTAGTATCCGATCGGTTCAGTGGTTACCGAGATCTTTATCGTCCATTGTCTTATCACCAAGAATTCCTGCATTTTAGGACCTGTGAAGAACCTAGATTATTATCTATACTATTCTATGGGTTAACATTGCAATGTAAGCAAAGAGTTACTGAACCTTAATATGTATTTCTTCATTTGAGCTATAATCGCTAAATAAAAGTAACATGATGTCTATCTGTGTTTGTGTGTGTCTAATTGTACCTTAAGATTTCCAGGGACGGTTTATAATTATTTTAGGGGAGGGTACCACTATCCTCCAAAGGGTAATCACCTCTTTAAAGAAGTAACCCCCCCCCCCATTATAAAGAGAGGAGATGAAAGAAATACTATTTCTTACATGAAAACACAATATAAAAAACCATCACTGTTTTAAACTTATGAAAAAATCTGCAAGATTATATGAAATCCAAGGACTGCGCCAATTGTATGCTTTGATTTGCAGACTTTGTAATATAATTACAATGTCTATACATATTGTATTAATTTAAATATATAATCTTTGGCTTCATTATATTTCAAGTTTTCTCAAATTCAAAGAAGGGGAAAACTTTGATCACTTGATTCTTATTGAATAATTTATCTATAACCAGTTCATGTAAATTCTGAAGAGATCAATCTAAATTCTAAATGATGAATTTTTAGTTTAACGTCATTCACCTTAACTATAGGATATTTCATAAAAATGGTCAAGTCTAATTTTTATTAACATAGCTTCATAGAACAGCATTTTTTTGATAATTAAGTCGACATTACTTTATAAATTAAAACATTACTACTAGAATCCTATATATACCTTACTTTTATATTCTAAGGAAGAGAAAGAGCATTGGACTGTAAGTCAAACTAGCATTGTCTAAACGTTTCTACAAATAATTTTGTTTATCATATTAAAGATGTATTTCAATTACTCATTCATGGTCTTATACCTTAAGATCCCTGGATATTCTAATAACAATATTAAGACTAATATAGCCAGCTATTATATGATGATTTTAAAGGGATATTATTGCAATACATCTTATTATTTGCAACGTCATGTGTATTTGATATGTGATTCCGTGACAAATGCATTTTCAATAGGTTTATTCACATTCATTTACAATGCTTTTATCCTTAATTAGTAAAGTATTAAGATTTTTCTGTTTGTTGCTTAAAATCTTGCTAACCACTAATTCAGTTGAGTTCTATTTTTTGTATATAAACTTTAGTTTTAGGCTGTTTTCTGCCTCCTACCTCTCTTCAAATACAAAATCCCGGAATTCTAGGGATGCAGCCGCTAGTTATTTTATTATTATACGATGATATAAATGGCAAATGATACAGATTAACTCTAACCTTTACTGTCAAAATTGTTACGTATAATGTATATTGGTAAATAAGCTAAAAAGTAACCAGTGCAGATAGAGTAAGCAGATCAAATGGAAGATTTTATACGAAGGGGGTAAAACACAAGCACAAAGTGATAGAAGCAAAGGCATATAAAACACGCTTAGCAAGTTTTAAAAATCCAGTGTGACCTTCAAACCAAATTGACTTTGTAACTATTGCATGCTGATAAAAAAATAATCAAATGAGAATATTAGATTAAGCAAACTGCATGTTATAGTTTAGATGTATGAAGTATGTTTAGTAAAACTATAATAGAATTAGGGTATGTATGTATATACATTGTATTTTAAAACAATCTGCCCGTTCGACATACAAATTTTTTTGGGGTTTTACCTGTCTATGAATACTATGATGTAAAGTAGTAAGGTATTTTGTCTGAATCGATTTATTTTGCGCCAGGGAAGATTTATATATTGGCAATTGGTAGGTTTTTAAAAGTTTTAGATGTCCCTAGAATGAGCGATTCTAGTTAATGTTTTTTCTAACATCAAATTATTTTTATAGCAATATATTCAACGTTTCCTATTTAAATACCTTTAATTAAACTTAAATGATTTCAAAAATCAACTTTTAAAAAGAAATATATTCTAAATCCCTTATAGTAACAAGACTGCTGCTGTAACATGGTAACTCGTCCGTAACCATTCTGTATCACTGATAAAAGCAATAATAACACTTCTTTTCTCATTTTGTAAAATTTCACAATTAACTGGAAAAATAATCATCTATTTTTTTCAATCACAAAATCCGCCGATTACTTGAGACAGAAATTTTGCACACTTGATCTCATTTTATCCGTTTCACTTAACATGCTGATGTCATTTTGCAAAAAAGGCAAATCAGGATATTTAGAGTAATTGGTATTTTAACCAATATCTTTTATATCACACATGACTAATTCTAGCCATTGAATTAACAAAATTAATATAGATGTTCACAGTTTAAAAAATTAGTTTGTTACGATTTAGTTGCGATGGACTAATGACACGCTGTCTTGTTAAGCCTAACGACAGTAACTGGACTCTATTCTTTAGTGTATATCTATGTATCTTCATTCTCTCTCTCTCTCTCTCTCTCTCTCTCTCTCTCTCTCTCTCTCTCTCTCTCGCTCTCTTTCTTAACTCTGAAGAGAACCCGTGTTCGTCCTCCAATTACCCGGCTGTTCTGCCTTCCACTTATTACTACTCAACAGTTCATTTCCCCATTGGTAACTCTTTGCACTATGGCTCAGCCTCTTCACAAAATTTACTTGTATTTATCAGATGTTATTTAAACTTTTTTATTAATATGACTAAAAGTAAATTTTGGTGCATATTGCAAGGTTTGCTGTCATCCTGCGGCCGCCAGGATTATAGTATGATTGCGATACACACTGACACAGACATGTGTAAGTTTTACAAAAAAAAGAGAAGAGTTTATTACACCCATTATTAAAAGCCCATCATGGCCTTGTATTTCTTACAAATAAGACAGAAAAATTACACTGGGTTGGGGGTGACTATCTTCCCCTCCTTAATATATTACAATTTAAATTAATTAATTGTTTTTTTAGTGTAAGTAAAGTGATATCATTACAATCAATAGCTGATGTTTGGTGTAGTTCAATTTTTTTTATTGCAGCTGTGGATAGTTTAAATTTATAGACGAATAGAGCTGTTACCTAATTTATTCGCTGATAAACAAAGAAGCTGGGCTGAACACTCAAGTTTACCTAAATTGTTTAAGGTTAGATTGGATTAATTATCTATGATTAGGTATCAAGTTTTTATTTGTAATTAAAATGTTTTATTCCTAATACTATAATTTCATATAATAGTGGCTATGCCCCTAGCATCTGGGTGATCTAGTTTTCGAGGGGCAGAGAGGGAATAGAAAAACAGCTTTAAACCAATCCTATATTTAAATCTGAAAGAAAATCAGCCTAAAAGCTTACTGAATTTTGGAACCCAATCGGTTCAGTAGTTATTGCAATCTTTAGCGTCAGACAAAAAAACCTTACCACTTGAAATAATGGAATTGGTATAACTGTATACAATATTCTCTTATATTGTAGAAATTTCTTAAAATTTAAATGTTTCAAGAAGCTAAACTGATAAAAGTTTTTGCTTTGCTTCTGTACCATAGTGGGTAAAGGTTTAAGGCCCTCCATACCCTTTATATTAATTTCTTTCCCACTTCTCTTTATGCGTAATGTCTCAAAATGCATAAACCTTCCCATCTCTTTCTATCAACCCAACCCCAACTCTTGACCAATACTTTTTCACATAAAAATTTGTTGTTAAAAAAGTAAAAAAACAAAATGTTTAAAATGGACGTACGGACATTTTGGTAATGATTATAGAGTTGCTACGCTTTCTAAATCGTACCTAACTACTAAAGGAATCACCATGCAAAATTTGAAATCGATAGGACAATTCTAACATGCCTAAATAAACGAAAAAAGCTATCCGTTACGGACGGACGTACGGACGGACCGACCCTAATTATAGAAAAGCTTCGCTTTTAAAAATTAAGTTGTTGTTGTTGTGCTACTGAAGAACAATTATCTTAATATTTTTAAATAGTACTTTTTAATAGAAAATAAATTACGACGACATTTTATATGTTCATGGGTAGACACAATTATTGGACTGCAATTTTGTGCTGAAAAGTTTGTCTTCTATTTTTTTTCATTTTCTCTCTTTCTCTTTAAAGTTCTTGGTAATTTCTCTCTCTTTCTATTTTTTGCCTCTCTTACTTTTTGCCTCTCTCTCTATTAATAAGACCTTTCTTATTGATAGTGATTGTGCCACCCCTCTTCCTACCCCTCCCGCAATGTCGTGTATGTATGATAAACGTTGGCTAGTTAAAACTACCTTCTTTCTAATTTATACTCTATGTCTCCTTTTTCATAATTTATTTGGAGTGGAAACGATATTCTGAAAGAAAGAGCTGCTGAATAGAATTACTTTGAGCAGGCATCTTAATAGACAAGAGAATGAAAAGAAATTGATATACATACCAATTAACAAAAAAACAAGAATACTCCTTCTATAAATTTAAATTATTGGTTGAGATAGTAGGAAATACCAGTTAACAAACCAATCAGAATTAAGTAAAAGTATTCAAAGTTTTGAGACAACGAATCATTGTTATAGAACTTTGGGTACCAGTAATTTACAGCTCAATGTCCCCATACTCCCTGACATTTAGAAAGAGATAAACCCATTACGAAAGAAAATACCGAAATTAAACAACATGTATATTCTCTTATTCCGAACTGTAAAACATGAAAACCCCAATCATACTATTTTAACTAATCTAAAACTTGTTTATAGTCCTTGAGGAAGGCTCTAGTCCTGTTGTATCCTCGGAAGGTATTTTCTAACTTTTCTTAACCTAACCTGAAACTAGCATTTCAAAAAGATTGTTATTCCAATTGTCCCTTTACCCAATCTAAGTCCAAACTTCCTTTAAAGAAACATAGAACAAATATCTGACTTATATAATGTATACTCGAGGAGTTTTTTTTTTAAAATTTTGATATATTTTTTTTCACTTCGAATATCAATGAAATAATAATGGAAAAAAATGTTTTTGGAAGTTCTACTTTTTCATTTAGAAAATTATTGAATATTTCAGACTTAGACAAATAACAGTTTTTGAGATCTTTCAAGACACAGACATCTGTTTTACCGGATATTTGTCCAATTTTTTCTCGCTCTGTATAAGAATTAAAGAGAGAAATTAAGAGAAACCAGAGAGAACTAAATGTAAGAGGGGGAAAGGCCTACATTGGTCCGACCCCAAGGTGCTCTCACACAACAGTCAATAAATTGATAATACCTGCCAATAATTTATTATATAAATTATCATTTATCAAAATAAATAATTTTAATTATAGTCACAGATAATGTTGATATAATAACTTAGGCATATATATTTCTTACTACTTTATTTAGAGACTAGCGGCTTCACCCCTAGCATCTAAGGGCTCTGTATTTCAAAAACTAAGATATGGCAAAAAATGGGTAAAACCATCCCAATACATAAATCCGGAAATAAATAGCCTAAAACCATCCTGAGACATATTTGAGGATTCCTTGAAAAGGAGAACTAAATCAACTCAGTGGTTAGTGAAATCTTTCGTTACAGAGAAAAAAAAGCGTATTACTTCATATAATAGGATTTTTGGCATAAGAACCAACTTTAATATTTTCCATTCCTTATAATTTGTTATTTTTATTAGTAAATTAAGGATTAGATTTTAAAAACTAAAATAATAATCATACATTTTAATATATAATCAATTATAACATCTTGAAAGGCTAAATAAAATGTGTTGATGAATCTGATTTTCAAGGAATCTTTTCAGTATATTTAATACCATTCATTTAAAATTGTCCATAAGTTAATTCTTAAATAGAAAATGTCCTTCCAAATAAAAAGTAAAATATTTCTTATTTCAAAATGAATTGTTTCCTCTAATGGTTAGATGCATTAACTTTTGTTATATTTATAGATTTAGCTATATTCTGTAATATATTTTTTACAATTTTGTATGACCATATTAACCCACTTCCCTCTGAGTACCGAACCACTCCAAAACCTTATTTCTCCGTTCCACCTTCCTTCGTATTATATTGGCCTCAAGAGGTCTGAATTTATACCAGTCTCTTTACTCTTGTCCGCACACAAACAACGTCTGTCTGTTGTTGTAAATTTTCTAAAATTGTGTTTGTAGGTGACTCAAATAAAAGTTTTAAACGATATTTTTAAAAAAGGTTTTGATATCAAGATAGTTGTGAGATAGTGAAGTAAAGTTGTGATGGCTATCCGCGTCAAGACAGTGGCGCTAGTATTACTGGTGGGCCACATGGCAGGTGTTCATATGGCCACCACTATAAAACATGAGAAAGGGTTCGAGCCCATGGTAGCTATGTATTGCGGCGATACTCAGGGAAGTTGGGACTTATAATCACTTTTTGTTTTCCTTAAAAATGATTAGAAATAGTTATTTTTATAACATTAACATATAACAAAATAATTATTTAAAGAATAGCATTAATTTTTTTTCTTTCTAATCAGTTAGAAGTAAAGTCAACCCATAAAAATATTTTTTGTCTTTTTAAAAAATAATAAAGAGAGTTGAGGTTGTCCCTTCCTTCCCTCTAATAGGAAGCAACAAAAGGCTAGGGGCACATCCTCTTAATCGATTTAAAATGTTTACTTTATATTATTTTATTATCCCAACTACAGGAAGAGAGATACTACAACAAATACTTATCAGAATCAGGAATGACAGTTTTATAACCGGCAAATATTTTGTAATTGGAAAATTCAACTTAAACAAATTATATTTTTATCCTTATATAAAAGTAACAGGATCAGTGTCTTTCTCTGCGTTAAGGATCTCGCTAACTGCTTCAACAAATAGTGGAGCTTCTTAGGATGAGAATATCACCATACTTTTGAAGTTTCGCTAGGCGGTACCGCTGTAAGGCTTATTGGTATTCCCTTCCTACAAGTGTACGAAACTTTTATGTTTAAACCATTAATTGAAAGTGAGGTGGTTGATTCCCCCACCTCCAATTCAAGGCCTCTAGGGGCGTAGCCGCTAGTTTTTATATATAGTCCCACTCCCCAAAAAGGACCTCTAAGAAAAAGGTCTTTAAAATTTATTTATTTTAAGCTTAAAAAGGTATTAAATTCTAAAAATTTGTATAAGTTATTAGGTTTAAACAACAAAGTGATACAAATACAACCCCCTTTTGCTTGTTATAAACTTGTGATGAACCCTGCAGGAATATGGTTGACCGACACTGACCCCATGGCGACCTGTGCCCATACTAAGGTATTTGTTATAGCGCAGCAACGCTATTAAATGAGTACGCTAGTATTAATGTTTACAAATGAAAATTAAACTAACTTTAGTGTCATAAAAATGAAAAATCCTGCAAATAAATACATGTATACACTTATGTAACACTTCACCTTTCTCGTTCTTATATTTCATAATTATGTACTTTAAATCATAAACTTTAAATTCTCATATTTTATCTTAAATTGATTGTTTAATAAAACTATAGAATGTAACCATCCTTGTTTAATTTAATGAAAGTTTGAGAATATTTTTATACATCTAATGTTAAATTTACTAATTATGTAAAACATAGAAAAAAGTTTTTTCTCTAGGCTCTTTTACTCTCTCTCTCTCTCTCTCTCTCTCTCTCTCTCTCTCTCTCTCTCTCTCTCTCTCTCTCTCTCTCTCTCTCTCTTTCTCTCTCTCTCTCTCTCTCTCTCCCTCTTTCTCTCTCTCTCTCTCCCTCTCTCTCTCTCTCTCTCTGTCTGTCTCTATCTATCTATCTGTCTTACTCTCTCTGTTTTCTAATACTAATGGCGTCGCTCTAACCTTTAGTGGCTTTGTCCCATTGGAAAAGTGGGACTTTCATAAAAATGTATTTCCATTAATTTTGTTGGTCTTTCCTGCCGTTTAAGATATCTTGACCTATGCACAGATAAACAGACAGACATCCTCTAGGTTTTTCTTTGGATAATATTCTATTGAAGGTTTTTAATGACTACATGAAAAATATTTTCAATATACAAACGTTTTACTTTTACTATACCAATAACATTTTTTTTTTCATTTATAGTAATTTTCATAATAGTATTTTTAATAGACAAAGCAGTAGTTGTCGATGGTATGTCCGCACGCAGGGGGTGAGTTGTAAAGGGGTGATTACCCCCGCCCCAAGCGAAATCCCTAGTCAGTAATGGAAGGGGGGTATTAACTTCTCCCAACAGAATTCAAATTGGGTAATACCCCCCCCCCCAGGCAAATTTATCCATAGGAAAAGATTTCAGAGGGAGTAAAAAAATTTCTTCAAGCATCGCGCACCATTTTAACCCCCCCTTCCTTTAAAAAATTATAAGCTTGGACGTCCTTGTCCGCACGTCCTTTCGTTAGTCAGTAATTATCTTTAAAATTATTGATTATCTCTAGGGTGTAACTTATGGATATAATTGTCCTTGTTTGGTGCACCTAAGTGAACATTTTAAGAAAGAAGCTAGACTGATAGTGTTCTGTTTTTCAGGAAGCTTTTTAGTCGAATCTTATCCCCCTCAAACCTTTGAAACCCCTCATGTAAGCCCCCTCAAAAAAAGCGATATCTACATTTTTTATTCCAATTCTTGTAAAGAAATGAAAAAAAATAAGGTTAATAGGTAATAAATTGCTTAATCTAGCGTTTTTACAGTAATAAGAAACCTTTTATATTATAATTTTGTACTAATTGGAACATAATTTCTTTTCTTAAGAGCATTACACATAATTTTCTTTTTGTGTTCTTTTCTGTAACAAATACTATAATAGATTTACAAAAGATAAACTGCTTAACTATTAACAAATTTTATCTTTGATTATTAAAAACGAAGCTTTCGAAAAAAAAGTGGACAAATGTTCTACCATGTGGTCGAATTATGCTAATTGACGTCATATTCTCGCATAATACGACGTCAATCGGCATGGTTTGGCCAAACGTTGGATCATTTGTATATTTTTTTTGAGACACTATAAGCTTTTCCTAGCCGGACAATCTATTTGGCTGTATTAGATTGTGTAAAGTGTATACCCTTGTCAAAGAGTTTGTAGTAGGTGTTTACTTATTGGGTGGGGCTTATCTACCTACTCCCTTAAATTTTGTCAGAGGTTAATACACCGTCCCCGGCCCCTTCCCCAAAAAAACACTTTATACTTCTGGTTGTATGTGTGTTGGGTGTGTATGTTCTTTAAGATCTTTAAGAAAGACCGGGTATTCCAAAGATTTAGTATTGGTATAAGGAAAATAATAAGGAGTGAACCTTTCTGAGAGATAAGACTCCCCCCCCCCAATAAAAAAATATTGCTTAGAATGCAATAGGTGGAGGGGTATGTCCCCCCTAAAAAAACTAGTGGCTAATTTTTAAAAAAACTAATTGTGTTTCCTAATAATATATATTTCCTTACAGAAAAAAAACAACATGTTTTTGTCCTTGACATTCAGAATAAAATAGAACCAAGGATTGTATTATCCATATGTAACTCACTAACAACAAGCAAAAAAATATTTTAGAATATTAAAGAACAGTAGACTGTAATACATCAATTGTATAGAAAACTTTGTATAATATTCTGAAAAAGACCGCGATTTTTTCCTTACAGATTGGTTTCGTATGAGATTTATATGTTCTTTCTCTGCAGTAAGCGTATGTGTTATACTTTAAAAAACAAGGGTTATGTAGTATCTTTGCTCCAAGAAATGTTTTCCTCTTGGCAAAGTTTTACATTTATATTTTTACATAACATTTTGGTTATATTGTGTGGCTTAATTTTTCATTGTTTTGTATAAATAAACAGTAATGACATCTATAATACAAAGTACCTTGATGTCTGTCCGTCTGTCCGTCCCTAAAGATCTCGGTAACCACTGAACCGATCAGATTCTGTGGTAGTTTTAAGCTATTTTCTTGGGGGGTGGGGCACCCCCAACCCCCCCCCCCCCAAAAAAAAACAAAAGAATTCCCTCCCTTTTTTTGTTTATGAGGAAGTTAGTTCACATAAAACTACTGGCAGCACCATTTTTTAAAATTACCTCTTACCCCCTAGAGGCTATTGGCGAAGCCGCTAGTTAACCATAAAGGAAAAGCTTTTGTAATCATAGCATTATGATAACGCTTACCAATAAGCTCATTGAGGTCTTCATTGTAAGGAAGCTTTACATATGTCTTAGAATGGGTTAAAGCTTTTATTATGTCTCCTCCCTCCCATATATAATATCTATAAATCAAATTTAAATTATGAAATAATAAGGTAATTTGTCTGACCGTTATGATCTCGCTTAACATTCAATTAAATAAGTTCATCATTTACAACAAATTGTATATAAATTGCCTTTGTTTCTTGCGTCTCGACACATGCCTCACTATAACTATTGACGTTAAAATTGTACTAATTGTTTCACTATCAAATGATGAGTTTGAAGAAATGCCTTGGCCCATAACCATTGCAACTCAGTATTATTAAAACTTACAGGCGTACAGCTTATACCTTAAACGAAATTAATTCGAAAAAAAAACACGAAACCTATACGTGGTTTTCAGCTGTCGTTGGGGGGCAAAATATAGTAAAATTGAAGACCTCTCTTTTCCTTTGTTTTATTGAAGACAAACGAGGAAAAAGTATATGAGTGGATAAATACAATTGGATTTAGGGACAATCAAAATAGCTAACCATAAGATGGGGTGTTTCCACCCTCTGGAAAAATTAAGAGAAGTGGATACACAACCGTCTACACTCACCTTTATAAGGGTGCACACCCCCGCTACGTAATATTAAGTCGCTTTTTTTGCTGGACCTTAAACTGGCGACATTTTTCATTGATTTTTTCTTTTTTTTCTTGATTTTAAAGACCTTTTTATATGTTCACCTTTCTTTTTTGTCTATAACTATTTCTATTTGTTATTGTTGTACTACTTATTAAATACCATATACATAATTGTTCCCTTTATTCTGAGCAAATATTGGTATTTCCATAAATATCTGAATATTCCATTATTTATGTTAATGGTGATATGCTGCACAGTAGGGTAATGGTGATATGCTGCACAGTAGGGCAGATACAAACATCTTATTTAATCTTATGAAAACAAGCACCACAATGTCCATATAAGCGAAGATCAACAAGTTTAACAGTTGGATATACTAGAATTGTAGAGTGTCTTCACTTGAAGAAAGATAATAGTAATAAGAAGTCAATGTAAAATTGTCGTAAATTGCTTGAATATCAGATGCTATTTAATTAAGGACATACTTACAATTTAAGACTTCTACAAGGTAGCGTCAAAAGGTTGCACCAAGCACGTTAGTAAAAAATGAAAATTCTAGTTTAATGATGTATTTGAAAACAACAACACTAGTTTCATTACCTACCTAACGAAAAATTCATAGTTATAAAAATGATGACAAATTCTGTCAAAATCTCTTTTCTATTTTTTTTCAAAAGATGTTATTACCTGGTTTGTGATACGATATTTATGGCTATAATTGTCCCTGTAATTAAGAGAATATCTGTAAGCCTGGTCGCCTAGCTGAAGTATTGATGAATCTATGTGTATATGTATGTAGAATACGTAATGCAGCTATTGCATAGTAACAATGCTTTTTCTAACTGTTTTACATTAAAAAAGAAGACAAATTTGTAAATCAAAATGTCAAATTGACACAAAAATACATTATCCTATTACATGAAGTAGTAAGTTTTTTGTCTCAAGCTAAAGATCTCGGAAACTGCTGGTCCAAATTGATTGTACTTTTAAGGGAAGATGTAAAGATGTTTATGGAGCGTTTTAGTCTATTTTACTGACCTATTCCCAAGAGGCGACTGGCGAAGCAAATAGTCTTACATAAAGAAGTTTGATGCTTAAGATTTTGAAAACTACTGAATTAAATTTTCATATAGGTCACAGGGTGGTGTTAGGCTGTTTTATTTTCAGATGATAGTCTTTTAATGGTTTTAGGCTATTTTCTGCTTTTCTCTAACCTTTTGAATACAGATCCCCTAGATTCTGGGAGAGCAGGCACTAAAACAACTATAAAGAAACAATGTAACATCGCTCTTAGTTTTAAAAGAATTGGGACTTTTCTGGTGGTACCCTCGGGTAGGGGTAGTGGTGGCAACTAAATAAGATCTTAACTCTGAGTTGGATCAATATAAAGTTTTCCATAAAATTACAGAGTTACAGGTTAAGCAGTTTTTAAAGTATTTCTTTTAATAGAATTTTCCTATTAATGTCTTTATGACCTTCACACATTTAGAGGGTTGATATGATATGAAATTTAAAAAATGTACTCTATACAGTTACTTTTTATATTATGTATGGTGATTCTTTTGACGATTGGGCAAGATGCAAGATGAAATTCTTTTACAACAGTTCATTTTGAAACTTCTAATAGTTATTTTTTAATGTTTTGTAACTACATATTATTTTTAAATTTATACCTTGTTATATCTCGTTGAGTTGTTGAGCTTTATATTTGTTCGGGCAAACCTGTGCAGAATTTGTACAAATTTGTAAAAGTATTTTGTGTTGAACTAAAATGGCACTCAGCCACCTCAATCCATTACACCTTTTAAGGCCTTTTGTCAGCTGTTTTTACAATACAGTAATTATAACTTAGAACTATAGCTAGATTTGTACATCTATTTTCTCGTATTATTTCTTTCCTGTTTTGTCTTTATTTTACACAATCTTTTGTAAGAAAACAAGGTTGATTATTTACTCAAGTAGCTGATAACTAAGAGGAGAACAATATATTTTGTTTTAATTTTATTAATAATTCTATTAATCCATCTATCAAAAAAGAAGTTAAAGTTATAGGGCCAAATTCTAGCAAAGGAGTAAGAGTTTTCTTAGTCTTACATTTTCCTTTATATATATGTCTGGATAAGAACCCATAACCTATAGTATAGCATAGGAAATTTTATATGATTTGGCCTTATAATAGATACATCTTTATAATGCTTCAAGTTAATTTTACTTATTTTGCTAAATCCTAATAACACTCTTTTGTCCCACCTATTGTAATTGTTTTTATCATTCAACCAATCATAAAAGTAGGTGTCATTCAAAAAGCTATTGAATTTTATGTAATATGTCCTATTGTATTACAGCATATTTAATTCTGACATTGCTTTCTAAAAATTTAAATGGAATATTCATCTATATTTTTTTTTCTTGCTTGAGAGTATGAGTACTCTATTTGTGTATGACAAATATGAAAGGATTGTATAGAGTGTCTGCCTGTCAAAACCATACAATCTTCACAGGGAAGGGTTATCTGAAAACAAATGATAGATACACATTATAGAATATCAGAAATCAAATATATCTTTGAATCAAGATTTAATAATAACCACAAAAGTTTTAAACGCGAATGAATAGCAAAACCAGTTTTTAAATTTAATGGTCAATTTGGTTGAAAGTCCTAAGTCTTCTTTCCTGAATTATAGACGAGCGCTTTGATCCATAAACAGGCACCAATAGTCTCAACAAACTTTCATTAGATAAATTTAATATTTCCAAATACCACGTTTATTTTACATCGCTTTTCATGAATTGAATCATTTTCTTTTCCAGAAATCTATTTTTTTGGATATTGCATCAAAGTTTTGCATCGAAAATTTCTTTTGAATTTATAAATACGAGGAAAAAACTAAGAACTATCTATTTTGATCAGCTAAACCTCAAATATATGTATATGCTTGAAATTCAGTGTAAAAAAGTATACAGTTCTCTTTTTCAAGATCTTAACCACTCTACAAGTCAGGCTTGTTTGTCAGTAAACCTTTAATTTGTACATTTATGCTTGCTGTTATTAAATGAACATGCAATTATCTCGTAATCAATGCGCAACTGCCACTTAGAATCCGAATTTTATTATGAAACTTGGCATGAGTAATCCTTGGTAGATCTATTTCCCCTAAATTGGACATCAATTTGGAAAAGTAACCGCTGGCGGCTTAGCCAGTTTTTAGTTTAGCAAGTTTTTGGCTATTTTCAGGGCAAATCCATCATTTATAACATAAGAATCAACTTTATGATACATATTTTTACCTATTATAAAATCCCCTAGTAAAGGGGAATTATGAACTTTTTTGTGGCTTTTCACGAATAAAGTACAAATCAAACAAACAATGATTAAACGCCTTTGGTATGAATTGAAGACACTAAAAGAGGTAAAATAATTCTACTAAACTATTATTTTTAGTAGAGAAGCTACTCTATAGTTTATGTTGTGTCATTCCATCCGTTACTTAGTCCGTCGGTTATTCAAATTTTTTTCAAGATTTCGTTATTTTCTATTATTCAATTTTCTTATTTTCCTATATACCCCTTTTTTTCTTTTCTGACCAATATGAGCCCCTATTATTCTTATTATTGGACCTGTTGGTGATAAGTTATTTAGATCATTTTAAGTATTTATGTATGTGACTATTTGGAATTATGTAAACACAGTAAAAAAATGAAGGACAAATAATTAAAATATCTGACTTTTGAGTAGTTTTTCTGCTTAAAACTCCTCTTAAAACTATTTTAAAATTGAAGAATAAACCTCTAGAATTGTTGTTGAAAAATAAATTTCTGTTCTGTAAAAAATGCATTTTAAAAGTTGTAAAAATTGAACTTGTAGATTGAGTTGAATCCTTGTACAAGTCATGAGATTCTAAAGTGTGGACGGGTGCACAACGTTCAATGCATTAAAGCAGGGTTACCTCTGGGGAATTCAAACATGGTTGCCAGTAGGATGAAAAAAATCAAAATTTGTTAATATAATTATAAATAAACTCAGATGTCGTTTAATCAAATTTGACAGCCATGAACCCTTTTTAGATTTGAAATCTGTATATTGTTACTGTTGACTTGATAACCCTAAATTATGTGACTCTTTCTCATGTAGTAGAGTGTTACTATTGACTTCATAACCCTGAATTATGTGACTCTTTCTCATGTAGTAGAGTGTTACTAGTGACTTGATAGCTCTGAATTATGTGACTCTTTCCCATGTAGGAGAGTGTTACTATTGACTTGATAGCTCTGAATTATGTGACTCTTTCTCATATATTAGAGTGTTACTAGTGACTTGATAGCTCTGAATTATGTGACTCTTTCTCATGTGGTAGAGTGTTACTATTGACTTGATAGCTCTGAATAATGTGACTCTTTCTCATATATTAGAGTGTTACTATTGACTTGATAACCCTGAATTATATGACTCTTTCTCATGTAGTAGAGTGTTACTATTGACTTGATAACTTTGAATTATGCAACTCTTTCTCATGTAGTAGAGTGTTACTATTGACTTGATAACCGTGAATTATGTGACTCTTCCTCATGTAGGAGAGTATTACTATTGACTTGATAACCCTGAATTATGTGACTCTTTCTCATGTAGTAGAGTGTTACTATTGACTTGATAACCCTGAATTATGTGACTCATATAGTAGAGTATTAAAGTAGACTAGATATCTCTAAAATATGTAATATAGTATTTTTTTTGACTTGATAACCCTGAATTTTGTGACTCTACCTAAACCTGTCATGCAATGCAGAGGTGTAACAGATAAACACAAAGCATTACAGACACTCCACACACCCACCCACACACAACTTCCATTAGCCAAACTTTATAAAGGGGAAAAGAGAAGTATTTAATATTGCTGTATTACAAAAAATAGTAAGGTTGCTTTGTATAAAGGGAATACAGGCCATGAGGAATTATTACTTGGAAAGGGATGAAAAAATAAACCTTTGGGTTTACTATCGAGGCTTTTAATGCAATCTTTATCAAATATAAAACTTTTTCCTTTCATAGATAGCTGTAATATTTATTGATTATAAAATTATATAAAAAAATATGCTCTACCATAAAACATTAATAAAGTAAAAGCATTAAATATTAATACTATTTGTGTCTCATTTTGTATTATTGTATTTTTGCCCAGTATTAGGTCAAAACTAATGCTTAAAAATGAATGTAATATTAATTTATTAAAATTAAAACCATATTTTCAAATTTTAATAAAATTTGTGTATGCTAAACGCAACCCTATGTAAAAGTGTGTTTGTATGTAGCTTAAAATCTCGCTAAACGCTGGACCTTAATTAGTATGGTTGTTTTTACAATGAAGGTCCAGGAAATATATGCAATTTTTTTTTTGGGGGGGGGGGATTGGGGGTTATTTCCTTTTTAACAAAAGAAATCGCCACTGGAAAAAAAAAACATTTTTTCGTTTTCAAAAATAAAAAAAAAAAAAATTTTAACATGCACCTAGAGGCCTCTTAGGGCTTAGCCGTTATTGCTTATGATAGAGTGACAATAACAGACCGAATAAAGTAATATTCAAACAATATTTACTTTCACAAACTTATTTTTTCAAATTATCAAGAAAAGGACCAAGTCTGAAATACGGCTGGTCTATTAAAATGTAATTTATGGATGGGCGTAATTTATCCCCCCTTCCTAAACATATCATTGGGGCGTGATTTGAAGACCTTGATGTGCTGTCAAATTAAGATTTATAACAAAACGATGTTTCTTTGTAATGACAACTTGATCCATGAAAAACCTTGACAATTTCTCCGGATCTATTTATTGGACAAAAATAACTTTGTCTGATAACTCACTAACTTCATTACATCATACAAATAATATATATTATATCATAGCGCTGCAACTCTACAATTATTGAATGTGTTTAAGTCCTCTATGTACAGTATGCAGTATTTACGCTATATCTCTATGCGCAGTCTTTCTACATGAACTAATATTTATTCTGCCACTTTTCTACAAGTTGTGTCTGTTTTCAGGTTGAAGTTTTGGAATACTGCAAGAAGGTTTATCCAGATAGAGATATCACTAACATTGTTGAATCTAACAAGTAAGTTGTTTTACATTTGTGTACTAAATTAGAGAAATAATAGGTCTGTCTAGGTATGTTTATCCCATTTGACACTTTAAAATTTTCAAATTATCCTTGGATAGGTTTTAATCTTTTAAGTTGAAATAAGTTTTTAAAATTACCTCTATTTTATTATGAAGCAAAAGAGTAACGTTTGTTGCTTATCAAACACTTTGATGAAGTCAAACATACACAAATTAATAAAGATTAGAAAATAAGCTGTGCTTACAAAAAACATAATTAGCCATTTTATTGATTTAAAGAAGTTTTATTTATGCATTCCTGTTTCGTTATAAATTCCTCATAATTAGCCATTTTATTGATTTAAAGAAGTTTTATTTATGCATTCCTTTTTCGTTATAAATTCCTAACAGTCAACTATAATAAAAATAAGCCGGTTCTAAGAACAACTTGTTTCAAGAAATAACATAGGATCATATGATGTGAGCCAATAGCTTAAGATTAAAGGTAGAGGGTTAGATTAATCACATCATAGATAAAAAAAATTATAATAGTTAAGCGGGGAACTACTTCTGCCCATTAAAAAGTGGAACTCGGAAGTACAGACTTTCAGACAAAGGCCTTGCAATCAAAGTATTAGTTTTGTACACACCATAATTTAATGTTATATCTTTTAAATTTGTCTATAGGAATGAACGATTCCTAATTTTGGTAGATTTAGTTTGATTGACGGACTGACGTGTCATTAAACTTTTTAATAAGACAAGCATAGCACACAAAACAACAATGAAATGAAATTATTTTAGCTAAAAATAGTTTGTCATACCTTATTTTGTGCCCGATTTATTCTAAACAGGATTATTAGATTAAAACAGCATTTCCACAAAATTTTTATGTATTTAAAAATGTTTAATATTAAAAAAACATGCTTATTCATGAAATAAATACTTCTTGCCATGCAAATTGCTTTGTAAAGTTAAAATGAAAAATTGTCAATTCAACAAGAAAAAGACGCTTTCAGCTAAATATGTTTCTAAAATTCGATAAATATCTTTTACTAATGTAGCAAAGCCACTCGTTGGATATATCTGTTTGTATATCTGTCCGCCTGTTCATTTTGGTGCTGATTTAAAGAATTAAGTAATTTGTTCTTTGCTCCTTACTAATTTTTTTTTCCTAACTTGTAAACAGTCCTTCTTAATAATATATTTTAAAAAATACAACTATTTTTTTATATTTTATGTGGACATTTTCTTACTTTTACTTTTACTTATTTTATTCCACTTATTTTAGGTCACAGAAAATAACTTTGTGTCGCTTGAGAATAAAAGTTTGAAAATACTTCTTTTATTGTTCATAAATATAACAACAGTTATCTCAGGATTAACTTTATTTTGCCTTTTTTTTGTTGTCCTATTTTAACATTTTTATATTTTCTCTGAGAATACCATAAGAATTTATTTGTCGGTCGTAATTTAATCATCATTGAGTTTAAATATTTTTAATCTTATTAAATAAAGTAGTAAGCTTTTTTCTGTAGCGAAGGATCTTGCTAACCGCTGAACCGATATCATTCTGCTTTACAGTAAAGCTTCTTACAATACTAAAATTGAAATTGGAGAGGGGGAATTTCGACCTTCTTCCAACCCCCTAAACTTAAGTGGCTCTAAAGGCTTCTAGAGGCGTAGCCACTTAAAAAATAATACATAAACGAGTGTTTAACTGAATCTTTCTGTATTAGGTTTCTAAACTAACCAGGTCTTATTTCAGGGAGCTGAAGCTTGGAACCTGGTGTAAACCTGGGTCTAACGAATGTGTAGCTGGAGATACCTCTGTCAGACCCTACAGATGCCTCGAGGGTCCTTTCCAATCAGATCCACTGCTAGGAAAATCTTTTCAACCTATTACCTACATATGTAGACCCACTCGTTGTCGGAAACGTGACGGGTTCGAAACTCGGCCCTACCCAGCGTGTTAACTAAAGACGTTGAAAATGGTTCTTACTGCTGCTATGTCAGGTGCGTGCCATGAATAGAAAGAGTATGGGGGAATGCCTTGGCCTAAACTAGGCGAAACTCATTACCATATAATTTATTTATATTCTTTAAAAAGAAATCATTGAATTTATTAATTAAAAAAATAATATACTATACATGTTTCTTCAAAGTTTGAAAAGTATAAAATGGATTTATTGCATGTGCTGAGACATGATACAAATATAAAAAAAAACTTTGATTTTCAAAGAAGATTAGCTGGTGTTATTAAGCCTTATTCAATGTTAATCTATTTTAAAAACAAGACAATTAAGATAAAAGTTTTTTTCAATTAAAATAAGATTGATGTAATAAAATTTTAAGATAAAATAACAAATCAGAATTAATTTCCCTCAATATAAATGAAAATATATACCTGACAACTTCTTAAATGTAGAATCAAGCTTTTTTGGCTCGTAGAGTTCAATTTAATTTCAAAGATTTTTGGAGTGTTTCCATATAACAACTAAATAGAGGAATAAGCATAAAAATGTTCATAGGCTTCGCAGGAACAACAAAACTTCTACACCTATGAGATATGGTTAGGGTAAAAACTATTTCCTCGTTTTAAAAGTAAATTGAGGAAACATTTCAACCCGGCCAATCAATGTATTAGCTACAATAAGATTTTAAACAAATTGGTTTCAATTCCTTTGCTGTATTTTAAAGACATTTTTTTTCTTTGTGTAAGCACTTTTGCTTGCTGATTTTTTTTTCAATTTTTAGTTGCGTCACATCTCATCGATAATTCTCTTCCCTCAATTTCAATAGGTATTTTTTCCCTTTCTCATTCAGAGAGATATTCATCTTTATACAGGGTTAAGTTAAACAATTCCCTGATACAATTATTTTCAAAACATTAAAATTTTATATTAACTTGCAGACATAAAGCTGAAACCTATTGTAGGAAAGCAGTCCCAAAATCAAGCGGTCTATCTTTTCATTGGCGGACAGACAGACATATACTTGTAATGTATCACTTGAATCCTATGAAAATAAAATACTTAAAAAGAAATTTGGCTACTTTAGAATATTTTCATTCTTGTTTGAATGTATTGAATATTGGTTTTAACCCGGTGCTACTTTTAGATCTACAAAAATTGGATATTTTCTATTAAAAAAAAAATTATTTTGCATCGAACTGCATATCGCAAATTCTTAACGGGTTATCTAATTTTGTAAAGCGCAAATTAGGTTCTATAAAACTTACATACATTTTATCATTATGTAAGTCGGTAAGAATATACAAAAAAAGTAACAATTATTTGCAAATTTGCAAAGTAGAAGCTTGTCTTTTTAAATGAGTATTATATAATAGATTTTATTTGTCCACAAAGATCTCCGAAACACCTAAACCTATAGTGGTCTTCAGGTTAGGGAAGTTTATCTAGAAATAAAAGATGTTTAAGAATACCCTTCATTCTAGAAGATTAGTAGCTCTTTTACTTGGGTACTTTTATGACTGCCAATTTGTCTAGAACGTTACGTAATATTTCTCTTGCTTCTTTTCTTTTGTATAGACATAATTATAAAAAAATATGAAAAGTTTTAAAGATTATCTCGACTTTAGTTCCTGAACAATGTCAGTTTGATCATATTCACAACCAAAGCCTGTGCCAGTCCTACACTTCATGGAACCAAACAGCCAGAGAAACCTGCAGTTCAAGGTAGATATTCTTTATGTATTTATGTACAGCTTTTTAACACATGAGACAACTAATAACTTTTGAGTTCAACAAAATCATATAAGTGATCAAACAACGAAGACCTGATTTTTTTACTTAACCAATGAGAGATGATAATAAAAATTATCAACCCATAAAAGACAAGAAGGTAAATTGATCAACCAAATATAGACAAGATGTTGAATTAGTCAATCTATGAGAGACAAGATTTTTTATTGATCAGCCAATTTTAAGAAAGATTTCATTGGTTAACCAATGTGAGATACAATTGTATACTGTTAATTGGCCAAGAAGTGACATGATTTTCACAAAAATCAACCAATGAGAAAAATGAATTTACCAATTGTATTAAAAATGTCAGTAGGGCCTTAAACAGAATTCTGTATTTAAGAAGTTTTGTAACAAATTTACGTATATTTTTTGTCAAAACTTATATATTCATATTTTGTATGTTCAGTTCTGACACCCTTCAAGAGTTAATGTTCGTCTGTCATACCGTTTCAGAGCTTCGCTTTTAGGGATGTTGTCATCCTTGTTACAATAATTAATTGCTATTGAAGATTGGAGAGCTCTATCCAATTATTTTGTCATTTCCCAATACATTTAAAAGATCTGCTACTAATTGTAAAGATATTTCATTTCACAAGCAGGCAAAGAAAATCAATGCTTATTAATAGATCAATATAAATATTCGAACTATACTGGAAATTATATTTTCCCTAATTAAACCATGGAAGGCAAAAGTAATTAATGAAAAAAATATTAGAATTATCATAAAATCAAAGAGAATATAAAACATTTAAACAAAACTTCATTTAAAGAACCCCTTAACCCTTAACGGTCGGGGGGGGGGGGCGTTGAACGCCCCCCCCCATCCGGTTTTTTCTATCTCATTTTCTGTGTGTGAAAGATAAAGAGCCCAAACTGCTTGACTTTTTAAGTGTGGGTATGAGACATAACAGAGAGTTGAAATTTTTTGAATATCTCCATCCTGGCGGGCACAGAATGCCAGCAAACCTGGCATGGTCATCCAGGTAAAGAGCAAAAATATTTTTTGACTAAAACAAAGCATTATATCTTACCAAAATACTAAAATATCCTCTAGTAGTACATCCTCATATTAAATACAGGTGTTCAAGTCAATTTTAGGTTCCAGGTATGATCCTGCAGGTCCTGATCCTCCAGGTCTCCAGAAATCTTTAAAAGGCTCCTGTGGCCGCAATTTTTGACCTAGAGACTTCAAATTTCAAACTTAAGCTTTTCTTATATGTCTACATAACATATTAAAATTTCATAAAGATCCGCCGCCGTTTTCCCGCCGACCGCCGACTGCGGCGGCTGGCAGCTGCCAAGTACAGCTGCGGCCGCTGAAATTTATATTTTGATATTTCAAATATAAAATTTACATAAAGTTAAACATTTTCTGCAAAAAAATTTTTGTTCTAGCTTCAAAAATCAAAAAATTACAGCCGTTTGAAATTTTTAAGTAAAAAAGGACCTAAAAACAAAGGTTGTTAAATAAAAGGGTAAAGGAAGCGAAAATTGACCTTGACTTACTTAAGGTCGGAAATTCATCATAACACAGGGGACTTAAAAAATCTTAGCCCTCTAGCTCTAATAGGAACTGAGATAATAAGGGGGGGCGTTGAACGCACCCCCCCCCCCCCCCCCCGACTTATAAAGGTGCGGCAAGGGGCCTGACTGTAAGGGGTTAAGAGTAGATTCGCAACATATAAATATGAAATTGTATAAATAAACTTATTTTCCACCTGCCATACCAAACAAAAAAGACAAAATTGGTTGAGATTCGGTTTTGATGAGTTTTTGATAGATTTTTTTTATATTTAGGTTAAATCAAAATGCATTTTGCTGCGAAGCTATTCTTTAAATTATACATATACACTGATACAGTGGTCACAATGTATTAAAATAGGTCTTAAAAGTTTAAGAGAATCATGTGTTCAGAAAATGTATGTTTTTTTTAAAAACAGGTTTTTCAAAAAACTATTGAATTATTATATACAAAAGTTTCAGAATTCAGTATACTTTTTAGGGAATCTTTATAAGCGTCTTAGGATGGTTTTAGGCTATTTTCTTCCCAAAGTCGTCCTATCCTAGAGACTAGTAGCGAAACAACTAGTTTTTACTTTACCTTTGTCCTTTGTCATTAAGTAATCTATTTTATAAACTGTTTTAATTTATTTAGGGAAATGATCCTGCGAAGCTTTGCCATCCTGTTGCCGTGTGGTGTTGACTTGTTTTCTGGAGTTGAGTTTGTCTGCTGTCCAACCTCAGTTAAACAGCTGATCCAGACAGGCTATGGACAAGAACTCCTCGACAATGAACAGGTTAGAAGGTGTTTTCAGTGCGTCTCAGAATCAAATTCATATCCGCTGGATTAGAAACACTTCTGAGCTATACTGAAAAGTCATGTATCGTATTAGTTTGTGAATAAATTTTAATCTACTAAATGAGGTATTTACCTCCAATTTTACATCTTAGGTTTAAAAGCAAAAACGTTATTTTCTAATTCAAGGAATGAAGAAGTCAGCCAGTGAAAAATAAAACACTCATAGAGTTGCTACTCATTTAGAAAATAAGAGTATTTTAACGAAGAAAGAATGAAATATATCTAATTATGCAATATTTGTACTGATTTTATTATCATAATTTGTGTCTGTTATACGTTAGTCTATTTTTATCATGGATGTGTTCGATTTTTAACTTGATTAAAGGTCCCCCAGGTTGAAGCCTTTTTAGGATTGAACGCTGTAGCCAGCACTAAAAAAAGTCTTAATAAATTTAGTTCTTCTCGATAATAAAAAAAATATGAGTAGATTCGCTGCTAAAGCCTAATGTCTTAATCGTGTTATTTGTAATTAAGTCAGGATAATTAAGCAAGTATTATTAGCTTAATTCACATCATATTATATTGTATCCCCGGTAGGACAGTATGGTATATGGGATATTATAAACTAATATCAAAGCAGCCAATAGTGCCTAATAAAAATGACGTCATACAATACACATGTCCAATAATTGGTCAGTATATATTGTACTTGACTAATGATAAAATATATACTGGCTTATCATAAGTCATTTGTATTGTTTGACGTCATTTTTTATTAGGCACTATTTGCTGCTTAAAAGTATCTATTCTAGATGCTATTTTTAAAAAGATTTTTTATGCTTGGTATTAGTCAAAAAAAACAATTGTTAATGCTAGTTTTTATAAATTTTTAACAGGTTTCTGTCTCTTCAATAACTAGACACATATTTTATTTCTATTTGGACCGCAAAAAAACTGACCGCATTGATAAAAGCATAAAACCTGTCCTAGACCAATACTCAAATTTCCGGTATATTATGGAACGAATGGATCCCTGGAATGGATCAGCCGTTTACGATATCATAGCAGTCAAAAAGAAAGAAGAACAGTAAGACATCCTATAACTTTATTATATTTGATTGTTATTAGGATGAGGATTATTATGCAGATGAAGAGGATACTTACTATAATGATGGTTATTTCTCTAAGGTAAATTTTAACAAACTAAATTCTTATCCTTATACTAAAGTAACAGGATGTTTGTCTGTCTGTTTTTCTGTTTGTTTGTCTGTGTGTCCCGAAGGATTTCGCTAACCACTGAACCGATCGGGTTCTCCTTAACAGGGTAGCTTCTCATAGGTCCCGGTAAGGTTTAGAAGGTTTATAACTATTTTCTTGGGGGGTTAGACACCCCTAACCGCTACCCCCCCCCAAAAAAAAATTTAAATTTTTTAACTAAAATTAAAAATGATAGGGGGGGCACCACCCCCCCCCCCCAAAAAAAAAAATTGTTTTCCACCCCCAAAAAATATTTTTTTTTAATTTTTCTTTTAAAATCTAAAATAAGAAATTGGGTAATCAAATTCGACTCCCCCATCCTCAAGTGCCACTAGAGGCCTCTAGGGGCGTAACCGCTAGTAACAAAATAAAAGGATCTCTGTGTGTCTGTCTGTACTGAAAGATCTTGCTAACCACTGAACTGATATGGTTCTCCTTTATAATGTAGCTTCTCAAAGGTACTAGGAAGGTTTATAGCTATTTTAATGAAGGGAACCACCAACCTCCAAAGAGTAATCGCCCATGAAAATAAAATAAAAAAAATGTGTCGCTAGGTGGAGCCACTGTATGACTTATTGGACCCCCGCCGTACTATGGTACAAAACCTTTTTCTTTTTAAAGCTACAACCTAAAGGATTCAAAGTGGGAGGGGGTCGACTTCCCACTACCCCCCCCCCCTTCAGGGGCCCCTAAAGACCTCTCTTGAGCGTAGCCGCTCTTATTCCAATAGGATTTGGCCTATTATTGTCTTAGGCATATGAACCATAAACGTAGATTGTAGTTGCAGTGATTGTTTTTATGAATACTAGTTTCCTAGTTTTTCTTTTTATCTCTTTCATGCTTGATTGGCTAGAGTTTATCTGTCATAATTAAGATTGATTCATAGATAAGGAAAACATATTCTTGTTTATTCATATTTCTGTAATATTCAGTACTGTTAAAAGCATCCATGCTAAAAATATTATTTAGTATTACCATTATACAGTATATTATTACTAGCGCCTTCGCCCCTAGCCTCTAGGGGCTTTGTCCCAAGATGTGATAAAAAAATTTGGCGAAATACGCAAAAGGAGCAAGGAAATCTTCTACAAAAAAAACTTTAAAAAATAGGGGGGGGATTTTTTGTTTTTAGGGGGGTTGGTGGTGTCCCACCTCCCAAGAAAATAGCCTAAAACCACCACAGGACCAGTAGGTATATTCCCTGAAGAGTAGAATCCGATCGGTTCAGTGGTTACCGAGATCTTAAGGGACGGACGGACGGACAGACAGACAGACAGACGGACAGATATCGTTCTACTTTGTATTATAAATTATTATTTCCAGTTATTTGTTCTCATTAAAATAACTTTATTACGTACACACTTACTAGTACATGCGGTGACATGTAAATTCAGGGACTCATTTTCTACAGTTCAACTACATATTTTATCATTATTAAAAAAGCTTTATTTATTGGAATTTACAAATCAAAATTAGTTTTCAAAAACAATTTTGATTGAACTGTTAGAAGCAGATATTTGTACTTCTTAAACGTGTGTAGATTTCAGCAGCACTTAGTGATGGTTTAACCATGATGGTTTTCATGCTGCGGTTGTGCAATGAAATTTTTTCATTGTTTACAAAATAATGCAAATCTGAATAAAATCTTCTAAAGGTCCCAGAAAAGTTAAGATGGAATTGACATAACTTTTTTTGTTTTTTATATAAAGCGTTTATATATTTAGTCCTGATTAAATTACCTAAACTTATTTTTTTATAGAAGCATTGCTTAAGTTGACCATAATTTCTACGTAAATATCCTGCAAAGTTTTGAAAATATTACAACCTTTAAGTCGACAAGAATAATGGGGCATAGTCCCTTTCGTGGCAACGCTCCTTAAGGGGCGATTTTTCGTATTTTTCTCAGTAGCTTTTCTCCTATTTCTAGCCCCTGCGGGGCCAATTGCCCAACCCTGCGGGGCAATCACCTAACCCAATATAACCTAAGCTAACCTAAAATAACCTATTAAAAGCCATTTTAAAAATATGACGAATCGCCCCTTAATGGGCGTTACCACAAAAGGTACTATACCCGAATAATGTCAATTTACCTAGCTTTAAAATTTTTTTTTCGTTTTACAAAAATGTCGCAATAACCATTTACGAAATTGAAAATTTTGAGCATGGAAACGTTATTGAACATTTGCACTGCTATACTAGTTTTTTTCAAAGTATTTAAATCAAATATTATTATGTTTGAATCAACCAAATGTTTTTTTAACATGGTTCTTTATAAATTAGTGATTGTCCCAATTATGATAAACAAAATTACCCTTTATGTGAATTGAAATTGAACGTGGAAAAGTTTGAAAACCGTTACTTTGTAGAGATCAATAATAAATTCACGTAGGCCGAAGAGTTTTTAAGGCAACTAATCGAAAAACGTGCGTAAAAACTATAGAGATAATTACAATTAACAGACAAATGTTTTTTCACTCCCTTGCATTTTCAAGAATGATAATAAATATAATTCAAAAATGTTTTGTATATTAAGTTTATACTAGATTGAGTTTATAGATCTAACACATTTTTATAACTGGAAATCAGAGTGAAAGACACACACAAGGACTTACAGATCAAATTGTATGGATAAATATTTCTTACTTTATTTGATTCAATTTGATATTCTTATATTCTGATGTGCAAGGACAAATTAAGACTGGGTAACTACAAATTTACTTTGATGTACAATTGTGTATTAAAAGGATTAATGGTTTTGTCCATATAAATACAAGGCTTTCAACAATTCAAATGATAAAAAAACAATTTATTATTTTGGACTTTTAAATCTATTATTCAGATCTATTTAGATGAATAATTGTTAATTATAAATGGGTTAGTTTTTTGTATGTTTCAATTTACTGAGTTTGGTTATGGCACTGCAAACATATGCCCTACAGGGTTAGTGCCTCCAGCAATGGTTAGGCTTAGGCACAGGTCATAAAATATCTTTCCCCCTTTTTTTCAATTTATTTACAAAATAAAGAGGGATAAGGTTTCTGTGATCCCTTGGTACTTTTAGGAAAATCACACAAATTTATAACCTGTTGTACATATGGGGAAATTATTGTTGTGTTGATCCAAATAGAATAATGCACCACCAATATTCCAACCAAGAACCATCTCAATCTTATTCAATGTTAGATAATCAAATACATTTAATAAAATATTGGAAAGTTCTATAAGAGTATTTCATTTAAATCCTTAAAGTATATAAAATGCTAGATGTCTGTTCTAAAATTAAGATTTAAAAAACCCCCGAAAATTTGCAGCAAAAAAATTTGATTTGATTTTAATTAAAGCTATGGTTGAAAAGTCTAAGGTCCGCCCCTGGCTTCAAGGGTTAAGTTATTAAAGATATTATTAGGCTTTACTTAATTTAAATTATTTTAGTATGATGACGAGGAAACTGAATTACAAGGAGGTTCATCTACTTCTAGTACACAATTGCCATTGGAAGGTTAGTTATCTATCTATCTTTCTGTCTGTCTATCTATTTATCCAAACACGTAGCGCATCCGCTAGTTGTCGGAAAGTTGATAGGTTAAAATCTCGGCCCGTCACAGCGTCATTTCTTTAGACGTTAAAATTTTTCCTACTGCTGCTATGTCAGGTACATGACATTAATAGTTAGACTAGGGGGAATGCTTTGGCCCAAAACAGGCGTAACTCATTACCAGGCACAGTTAGGACTTTTTAGACAAAGATCGTGCAATCAAAGGGATGGTTATCTGATGAGCGAACGGACGCTTTAAACTGCAATCATAAGACGTGGAGTATGTTTCAAGGTGCGTGAAGAGGTCTAGAACCCGAAATAACACCAGGTCCCACTATTTATCTATCTAGGTGTATCTACTACTGAAGGAACCATAATACTATCAGAAGAAAGTGTAGAATCTAAGACAACTGAGGACCCATACCTGACCCACTACCTGCCCCAGTCTGAGCACTCAGATTTTGTACAGGTTAGTCACTAAACAGAGCATTTTATGTTCATTGGTAGCTTATTATAAAAAAATAGAATAAGGTTGTTAACATTTCTTAATGAACCCAACGTTAAATATAGAGTTACCTTGTAGATATCGGTTTCTAGTGTACTTTTGGCCATGAATAGAAACATTTTCCATCAAAAATGAAAGCTTGCAAAGAAGCTATCTACCTTTAACTACAAACAAATTATCGTAGGCGGCACAGAGACTGGACGCCAAACACAAGGACAGAGTGGCTTCGCTGATGAAGGATTGGAATAATCTTAAACTTGCTTCTGGAAATGAAAAGGTATTCTTTTGTAAATAATGAAATGTTACGCTATTCTCTTCGAATAAAAGAAAAAAAAACAGATAGTTGTGATTATTTATGGGACAAGGTTAAATATAAATTGAAAACTAAATCGATTTACCTGTTAGAAAGAACATTAAAAACGGACAATAAAACATTAATAATTTATATAAACTTTCTATTGCGCAACATACGGCCATAATTGTCCTTGCTAGTTTATTTGTCCCTGTCCCCTGATCTTAGCCTGTAACCATAATTTATCTAAGCCTTGACATAGATTAAATTCTATATATAATAATATTGATACCCAATATACATCCATTTTATTCTCTGAAAACAGCAAATGTTTAATGTTAAAAACAGCTAAATCATAACAAAATTTTAAAATATTTCACTTCAAAGTATTTTGTATGTCTGTATGTTCAATAAGATCTTGCAGACGGATGGGGCAGTCATTTCATTATTTTTTGTGAAGTTAATTCATGACATTCATTTGCAATATGTCAGTGTACGTCACAACCCCGCCCAAAAAAAAACAATTCAAAAGATGTTTTTGTGTCTGTATGTGTAAATTAAATCTTCGAAATTAATATGCTGCGTTTTCTTAAAAGATTTTGAAATGCCCACTGCTATTTCTTGATCTGAGTTTACTTTTTATTGTTATCAGAAAATAAAAAAAAATATATAGACTAAAGGATTATTTTTGATTTTAAAAAAGGCTGTGGTCATAATCTCAATGCTGTTCTACTTGTGCTGTAAGGTCATGGAATACATTATTGGTAAATGTACATTTATATTCTATTACTACAAGAAAATTTACCTAAATATAATTTTTTTCTTCATATGTAACATATTCTTGTATGATACTTGATTGATCTTTTTAGAAGTTAGACTGCTCTATGGGTTTGTTTTTCTGACTGTCTTTTCGTATTTGATGCTTTTTTTTCCTATTAAAACCATCCACTCTCTTTGCATTTGGCTTTAACGTTTAAGTTTACTCCATTGAAAAAATAGCTGTTTTATTGCTGGGATACTTATTGAAAAATGTACTTTCATATCATATTTCACATTTTGTATGTACAAAATAAGAGAATGATATTATGTTGACCTTATCATGATGTTATATATTTCTACAAATATAGGTTAGGATATATTTGCATTTGGGAATTGAAAATCTTTTAATATCAACTATGACGATTAAGTTCAAAACTAGAGAAATTAATCATATTTATCTAAATGAATATAAAAAAAATGTAAATTATTGTAAATATTAAAGTTTTTTGCTGGAATTTTTAGAATATGATTGCTGAAAGAGCCTTAAAGAGCATGGAGGGAAAAATGGTTGAAAAAAGTTATTTTTCATGTTACCGATTCCTGGTGGTTACCTTTGCCTAGTGTGTGAATTCTTTGATAATATTAATCAAAATAACTTGACAAATGTTTAAAGAAATCCTAACTATATATTTTAGGAACAGGATGAACAGGCTAAGAAATACCAAGATAGTCTGAGGGTGAGTCATTTCTCATTTTCACAAAAAAACACAAAAATAAATAGTTTTTGATCAGCTTATACCAACAACGAAATTAATTCGAAAAAAATCACTAAACCTATACGTGTTTTTCTGCTGTCGCAGACACATATATAGAGTGTTTATTTACACCCAATTTTTTTGATACATGTGTTTTTTTAAGCACTTGTATAATTTGTATTGATGTTTAGGAATTGGAAGATGAACACAAGGCTGAACGTCGCCAGCTGGCCGCCCTTCATGAACAGAGAGTCATGTCCAGGTATATAATTACCTATAGTTCCCTCCATGAACAAAGAGTCATGTCCAGGTATATAATTACCTATAGTTCCCTCCATGAACAAAGAGTCATGACTAGGTATATAATTACCTATAGTTCCCTCCATGAACAGAGAGTCATGACCAGGTATATAATTACCTATAGTTCCCTCCATGAACAAAGAGTCATGACCAGGTATATAATTACCTATAGTCCTCTCCATGAACAAAGAGTTATGACCAATTATATTATTACCTATAGTTCCCTTCATGAACAAAGAGTCATGACCAGGTATATAATCACCTATAGTTCCCTCCATGAACAGAGAGTCATGACCAGGTATATAATTACCTATAGTTCCCTCCATGAACAAAGAGTCATGTCTAGGTATAAAATTACCTATAGTTCCCTCCATGAACAGAGAGCCATATCCAGGAATGCTAGTGCCTATTCTTATCAATAACATAGAATCAATTCATAGAATCATAAACTACATTACAATCGATATATTATAACTTGGATGTTGCACCAGATTTTTATGTGCTCTATTAAAGTGATACTCACAGCCGGATACAATTACGTTACCCACATCCACATTCCACACCCTTTACATCATAACCTCCCCTCATGCTGGATGAACAAAATGACCAATAAATGAGGTCCATATTGGCAACCTAAATTGATGATAAATTCCCCCCTTGTCAATATATCCACGTATTCTTATCCGGTTTGCTGGGGTATCTAAACCCTCCTCAACTTTACCTCGTTTGCTTTTTTCCGCGCATCTTGAATGATGCTTTGTTAGTTCGTAATTTCTAGACTCTATGGACATAATTATACTTGCTTTTCCTGAACTTTAACTGCATTTAATTTTAAAAATTAGAATATAAGCTGTTACAAAATTGAACGTATACTTGTATATCGTGTATATGAAAAATATAAACCTAATTTATTTTTGTTTGTTCAACGTCTATTTCAGAACTAAAAGTAAATTAAAGTTTTCATTGTCTTACAATATCCTCTCATTTCTGTACAAACACGCCAATAGGAGTATGGCTAATAGATTCATTTCTTAACTATACTGCTACATCATCAGAAATGAGATACAACCATAAGAAAAGCAATAACTGTTTTGTTCAATGCTCCACTTTTTACTGTCTTTACTGTCTAATTGATAATTAGGATAAGATGTGAAAAAAAGAATAAAATATTTTAAAAATCATTTTTCTATTTATCCATCTATCTTAATAAGTCTATTTTTCCTAAGATGAAATAAATTTTGTGCTTGTTTAGTAAAGATGTTTGTTTAGTATGATATAAGTTTGGAAAATAGTAAGTTTAGGTATTTTTGTATTTTATTGACCCATTTCATTCAGTTTATTTTAAACAATTTGCATGAAGATAAACTGAAGTTTTATTAATCTTTCCCCATGCTTTCAGTACAAAAACATATTTTTTTTACTTTTTTTTCAATAGTTGAGATTGAATGTTTGATGTTTTACATGAAACAAATAGGAAAATAAACAAAAACCATATTTTTTTACTTCCTTTTTTTTAATAGTTGAGATTGAATATTAAATGTTTCAAATGAAACAAAAAGGATAATGCAAGCTTTTTCTATTTTATCTGTCTATAATCCCTCTTTCGAGTACAATTAAAAGTAAATATTTACTCTGAAAAAGCATTAATTTTTAATGCTATAGGTTGTTTTCACCTAAAAACATTTGTATATGAAAACAGTCAAAAAACCACCTAAAGACCATTTAGAAAAAATAGCATAAATCAATCCCAGGAGCTATGTGAAGCTTTACTAAAATTTGTAAACTAAATAGGTTAGCAAGATATTGATGGACAAACTAAGAAAATCCTACTTCTTCATGGTATAGAATAAATTTGATTCTGCTAATTCAAACGTGTACATCTGCTATAGAATGTTAGAAATTTTTATGTTTACAATAATATGAACTAGGGGCACTTGCGTTTGGAGGGGGAAGTTTACCCCCATATTTATTTTTCAATTTCAATTAATTTATCTGATAAATATTTGCATGCAAAGAGAGAGACGGTTTCATGTTACCTGATCCTCTGTGATGATAACAAGATTATAACATACTACTAGATCATAATTACACTTTATGCTCTATTTATTAAGGCAGAAATATCTAAAAACCAAATAAAACAGTTTAGGTTCTCAGTAAGAGTAAAAAAATAATAGTCAATCAATGATCTTAAAGGAAAATAGTAAAAGTGTCGAACTATGACGTCAGAAAAAAATAACAATTAACCAATAAGAAGCCAGTATTCACTGTGGTAAAATATATAGCGGCCTCTCATTGGTTAATTGTTAATTTTTTCTGACGTCATAGTTCGACACTTTTACTGTTTTCATCTTAAAGTGTAATTAGTGATATGTATTGCTCAACTGAAATTTTTACACTAAAACCCCCGTTAATAAAATTTGAGAGAGGGGGGGGGGGGGTGGGCGTTTAGGTTGAGCTTTAATGTTGTGTATAAAAACCAAAGGGGGGTGGTATATTTTTGTAAGAGGGTTTGTTTACAACCCTCCAAGTGTCATAACTAAGAGATGAATTTTTTAAATCATCCAGGTAAAGAACCAAAAAAATGTTTTACTTAAAAAAAAGCATTTTATGGCCAAAAAACGAAAATTTCCTTTAGTTGTATAACATAATATGAAAAATAGGTGTCCAGGTCAATTTTAGGTTCCAGGTATGATCCTCCAGCTCTACAGTAAAGTTCCGGAAGTCAGGCCCAGCTTTTATGGATGAAACTTTGTTTTTGTTTTGGCCTTTGTAATTTATTTTAAATTATAACCATTGTTGTTTTAGATTCCAGAGTAAAAAGAAGAGTTCAATTTCTTGTCTAACAAAAGCCATGAAGAAAACTCCACAAAACATTCACAGGTAAGGATTATTAGCGACACACTGACAGATAAGAATTATTAAAATTAGACAACATAAGTTGTAGAGACATTTATAGTAGGAAACAAAAAACTAACATTCTAGATATTGCAGATAACCAACCCAGTATGATTTCTTAATTTCTTCCTATGCCTTTTAATGAGCTGCGCCTGTTTTGGCTGAAGTAATTTCGTTATTATTACTATAAAAGTCCTTTCAGTATTAGGCACAACTTTAACGTCTTTATTATGACTCTGTTTGTGACCAGATTCGAACCAAACACCTTCGCGACAACGAGCGGTACAGTCGTAAGTACTTGTATAATATAAATAGATTTAAATCGCTCTAAAATATGTATTTCTCTAATAATGATATGAAGAAGCCATAGTAAAATTTATTATAAAATAAAATTGTGTTATATCAAACATTTTGCTTAGGTCAAATTAACATTAATAAATCTTTATTTAACCTTATACGAAAGTAACAGGATGTGTGTTTGTGTGTCTGTGTGTTTGTGTTTTTATGTGTTTGTTTGTACCGAAGGAACTCGCTAACCACTGAACCGATCGGGTTCTCCTTAACAGGGTAGCTTCTCATAGGTCCCGGGAAGGTTTTATTACTATTTTCTTGGGGGGTGGGACACCCCCAACCCCCCCAAAAATGAAAAATTCCCCCCCCCAAAATTTTTTTAAAATTTTTTAACTAAAATTAAAATTAGGGGGGGAGCCCAAAAAAAAAAAAAATTTTCGCCCCCTCCCCTAAATTTTTTAAAACTTTTTCTTTTAAAATCTAAAATAAGAAATTGGGTTATCAAATTCCTCTCTCCTCTCCTCAAGTGCTCCTAGAGGCCTCTAGGGGCGTAGCCGCTTGTTTTTATAAAAGGATTAATAAAGGGAGAGGTCATTTTCTAGTAAATCCCGTAAAGGTGTGTGTTATAAGGCCTAAAAATAGTAGTAGAACGATAAGGTGCTCTATATATTTGTATTTCCTATTGAATAGAACAATAGGGAAGAAATTTTTTTTTTTTTTTTTTTGATAACCGTACCTGGAATATCTGAAATTTCTATCAAACGCTTTGTTTGGCTCAAACTGACACAAATAAAAAAAAATATAATTATAATAAATCAACCTGTAAAGAATGACTTCTTCCTTTGTTTAATGGTATAGATTGTTCTTAACCTTTACCTTGTACCTATAGAAAACATTATTATTATAATTATATTTTTTTTAAATTTTTGTCAGTTTGAGCCAAACAAAGCGTTTGATAGAAATTTCGTATTTTTTTTAGATAATCCAGGTACGGTTATCAAAAAAAAAAAAAAAATTTCCCTATTGTTCTATTCAATAGGGAATACATATATCTAGAGCACCTTATCGTTCTACTACTATTTTTAGGCCTTATAACACACACCTTTACGGGATTTACTAGAAAATGACCTCTCCCTTTGTATTTTGTTATCATGGAAAGATGACACGCCACAACATTTTATTTCCATTTTCTTAACATAAAGAGGGAATTAAATTCTTTTTCATCTAATCCAATTTCCGTCCCTCTCCGGCAGAAAGGGAAAGGCGAATAAGTAAAAAATGTTTTGATGTTAAAGAAAATCTAGCTATATTTCATCTTTATTGTAATGCTTTTTTCGGGTGAGGGGGCAGGTTAATACCAAATATTTTTTAGGGGTAAAGGATTTTTTCTGACGTAAGGTGGGTGGAATGGATGTCCCTATACACACACGTAGCCGAAAACATCCCTTGAACCGAAACAAAACTTTCTGAACAAAGTCGAATCGATCGGTTCAGCTGTTTACGATATCTTTGAAAACATATACATACAAATACATTGTATTTGAGTTATATCTTTTCAGTATTGACGGACACGTTCTAACAGGTAATCAATGATCTTTAACAACACAGTTTTAAAAATGTAATTTATAGAAAATGCCATTGCCTCAGATAATATAAATGGGGTATAGTCTCTTTTTTTTTACATTAAATGTAGTTGTATATCCTAGTTGCGCTACTTATGGACATAATAATCTTTTTTTTTTAATTGAAATTTTATTTTTTGTCTTATTTTCTCATCCCTTTTCCATGTAGATGCTTTAACTCTTCAAAGTGATCTTTGGGGAAAAAATGCCTTTAACAAATTCCTTCCCAGCAAAGATGATACATTACAAGGTTAAAGAGGAAAAGAGAAGTGTATAAAAGATAGGAAGATGTTATGTTATTAGTAGGGATGGGAATCCGTCGAATTTTTGGGCCGGATTCGGATTCCGGATTCTGAAGGAATCCGTCAAAAAAAGTGACGGATTCTTGCGGATTCCGGATTCTTATTTTTGGCGGATTCCGGATTCGGATTCCGGATTCTAGCAGTATTTTAAAAGGCCGTCCGTCACAGAGGGATAGCTTTTTTCGTTAATTTATCACTATGTTACTTGGTTAAAGCCTTGATTTGTTTAAATTGTTGACTTCCAGCATAACTAAAACATTTACATCACATTAGTAATAATTAAAATTTGTTATGTAGAAAAAAATTTAAGTGCTACGTAAGAGGGAGTTGTAAGAAAAAACTCAAGAAGGTAATTTTAGCCTACCAATTTAGAATCCGGAATCCGCTATAAAAAACGGATTCCGGATCCGGATTCGGATTCCAAAATTGGCCGAAAATTTGGCGGATTCCGGATTCCGGATTCGGATTCCGGATCCGGATTCCCATCATTAGTTATTAGAATCAATATTGGTTTGAGCCAGTGCCTATAAGGAAAAACGACTTAAAATTGTCCTTACTACTACTACTATGTTAGGCGCTTGACGTTGATTGTTAAATTTGGTAAAAAAAATTCAAACGTTTAGCCGAACTATACTGATTGAAATCATATAAGAAAAAAATATGACGTCAATCGGGAGAGTTCGGCCAAACGTTGAATTATTTGTCCACTTATTTTTTTATAAAAACACTGCTTTGATTCTGAGCCGTAAAATAATATTTTTACAAAATAAATATATACCTAAAATTCCTGATTCAAAAATCAATAATTAATTGCAAATACCGAACGTTCTCAAGAAAATATCTGAAATGTTTGTTTCTAT